>NW_023339762.1:4194923-4195244 GCF_004916995.1 Morone saxatilis | reverse complement strand
TGTAAATTCACAAACTGTATCATACTGCATTGGTAGTTGTTTATATACACATATGTGTAATGTATATAATGTATGGGATCGGTAGCAATGCGTCGAGCTGTGTATTGGATTGGCCTCGGTGATGGAGGTGCACACTAATCCAGAGGCATCAGTATTACACAGACTGTTTAATAAGCAGTGAAAAACTCCTTGTAGGATGTTCAAGAACATTTTAAAACATTTGTAAATTTAGGACTGTTGTTCAGGGCAGTGGTTTTCAAACTGGAGTCAACAGGTCCTGGAGCGGGTTGTATGGGGACCCCAGCAAAAGGAGGAATAGAA
>NW_023339762.1:4193505-4194877 GCF_004916995.1 Morone saxatilis | reverse complement strand
GTCCGTTTTGATTGTAGTTTATAGGTTTTATTATCTTCAAACCTAAAACAATACTCAGAGGGGACAAAATCATCTCAGATTGGGCGTTTAATGTGCCTCTATTGTAGGGGTGACATGAGTGACATGAGAAAGTTTGGGAACACCTGATTTAGTGGGTGGTGGGTGTTGTTAAAAGTAGTAGCCAGTTCTACCCATCTATGCAGTTGTAAAGAGACCTGTTGGCCTACTGACGGCTCGTTTTCACAGGGAGCAGCTAAAAATAGACGCCATGAATGCTGCTTCAACGGTTGGACTCACTCACACACAGAAACACACACATACACAGGCATGCCAGTCACATGAATAAACATGTCATACCATGCCTTGCTACCACATTAGATCTGTTGAGTCATAGAACAGATCTAATGTGCTTTAATTCAGTACCATAGTGATAACAGTGTCAGGGAATGCTTGCATGGCATTTAGCTCCTGTGAACATTGTCTGGACATGTTGTGGCAATGATTTAATGAAATCACTACGAGCGTAACTGTTACAAATTGTTTTAAAATGCATAGATAAGTACATCATAGTTTAAATCTAAACCAGAGCGCTAGCTGATTTTAGGTAAACTATCTCATTAATTTCTGGTATGTTCCGGCTGGCATGTGTGTTAGTAGCTGGGGCTTCCACTGCTCTTGTTGGTGTCTCTTACACACACACCACAACAACTGCAAGAGTTCAAGGTGGTACGCTGACAGCCAGCATGCTTCGTTTAAGGTTACAGCCTATCTACATTTCAATACACAACACACACACACACGCAACACACACACACACAAGTTTACAATGACTTTATCACGACAGGTGAACTCAGTGGTGTGATTACATTAACAGAACGATGCACATGTTTACTGTAGAGCCGACATAGCAGTTACACAACACACCTCACTCTCCCATGGACCTGGAAGGGGATTGCATAAACGCGGCCCATCTGAATATAAGAAATGGCAGACCGTTAATGAGTGTTGTGCTTGAATCTAATTGGTCAGACACCAATACATGAGACCTCGGGTTATTATCATATCACAACGGCAGGGACCAAATCTTTATAGAAAAAGTCACCTTAATAATAAAAGTATGGATAACTGGGAGAGAATCTGTTATCTGCTATCTGAGCTTAATCTCTGCATGGCCACCAGCTCGATCAACAAGTCAAGCAGTTTGATGTGACTATCTGATATGTGGATTAGTAAAACATCCTAGAAAGTGACAAAGCGGAACAGACTTGGGGAAATGTAGAATTTAAAAGAAAGTTAAAGCTTGTGAATGTATAATAGATCAGTGACCTTAGGGCCCTAACATAATGTCACATGACAAGTGACCCCCCCCCCC
>NW_023339762.1:4167222-4193480 GCF_004916995.1 Morone saxatilis | reverse complement strand
TTTCCCATGTTTTTGTGTCTAAGTGACTAATGGGGACAGCAATTTCTGAAATTGAGCGAGAGCACTGCAAAATGGGCTGCAATGTGTAATCCTTCAGGGGAATTGCGCACAGTCAAAGTAAGTCCACAGGGTTCCAACGTGTCCTGGAAAACCATGAAAATCTGGATATTTAGAGACTTGTTTACCAGTCCTGGAAACAATTGGAAATTGATTAAAATGACCAAATATCCTGAAAATAATCTATGTTGTCCTGGAAAATGTATTTTAGCCTCAGATAGACTACATAAACCTAAGTTAGAGGAAACTGTATTCAACGACGACTGCAGAAAATTCATCTGTGGTGAGAACGGCACGAAAGCAATTTAACGCGTAGTGTCCCATAAATTCTGACCACCTACCTGTAATGAAGCTACGTCACTTTATCTTCATCATTAAAAAAGAAGGAATAAAACTGGAGTCAAATGTGTAAATACTTATTTCTGAACGTCTGTCCTCTGTTGTCAAGGAAACTCCAGGAAAATGAGTTGAATAAGGAATTTCTTAAAAAGAGTGCGAACCCTGGTCCACCAAAAGTGTGTTTTTGCTACTGATGTTTTTGATTGTTGCATTTGTCAGACAGTATTATGGAAAGGACCCTACAGAGACAGACATTGTTGTTAAAGAGGAAGATTGGTACAACCAGAAACAGTTATTATATCGCTCTGTTCAAAGCTATCACACTTCTATCAACACTCATTTTACACCACAGAACCTGGGAGTTGGTCTAATGCTGCCTCGACGGGGTAGGCTGTCTGTCACTGTGTGATTTTGGTGTTTTAACATGTTAACAAACATCAATCAAGGCTTACCTCTTTCCGGTATACAGATTGACCTTGACAATGCATTTTCTCGAAGACCCCTTGCTCCTTACAGAAAATGATGCTACCATATGGTTCATGCGCACCTTGTATTCCTCCTCTTGCAGGTCATGGTAAGAACCACAAGGACGCAGCATCAGTGCGAGCCACACACCCAATCCCCGCTGCCTGTGGGATCTACTACTTTGAAGTCAAGATTGTCAGCAAAGGTCGAGATGGGTAAGCAGACACAACTCTGTTCAAGCTTTGTTGCACGTGTCCTAATGTACTACAGTCTCAGTTTCATGTTCAGGTCTCTGGATCACTGCACTGGCTGTTGTGTGAGAATATTATTAAAGGAGCCAATCTCATGAGAACAAAGTGTGCTCATCAAGCAAGGTTTTATCTGTTCACACATTGATTTTGAGGGCAGTTATTAGCTAAATGAGCAGACTTACAGTTCTGCCAAGAGTTGGTGTAATGCAACAGTGGCTACAAGTTAACTTGTACTGAAGTGCCTCTTCATTGCAACAATCATTGGAAAGATTGCTATGACAATTGGTGCCAAAATTCTGGGTTTGTAGAGGATGGATGATGTTCATTTGTACTTAACAGCATCATTTATCCAACAGACTTCTATCAAATGTTTGCATTCATCATGCTCATGGTGTGCATGTTATAAATGTTATACAACCGTTGTTAGCAAGCACGATTTCTACACACCTAGCCATTTTAGCATTAGTTTATCTAGAAATGTTAGCATATGCTGTGAAATTAGCACCACTACAAACACATTCATTTCATGTGTATTCTAATGTTTTCAGGCTAGTTAGGCCTGTCTGTAGTTCTATGGTTGTATTTTTCACAATAATGCGCTAAATAGCTGTGACAAATATCTTTGCTCATCTTTGTTTCTTGTGGTTGTTTTGGTAAGGTCAGACGGGATGTCTTACCACAGAAGTGGCTAGGGAGTTTATGAACTTGCTTTAGCAGCATTTACCTCACCCTGAGTCTGCATTAATAGCAGCAATCGTGATATAACTGTTCCAAGTTCATTGCCAGATACAACAGTCCCCCAAATATGCCACTCAACCTCCATTAGAGTCGTATTGTTGCCAATATGTGCATCAGCTGTCCTGCTCTCCAAATGTTTCAGTGCCATGACAGAGAGTTGCATCAACAGTGATAGACATTTAAATTTTTGTTCATCTGCTGTGTTTGGAAAAGTAAGGAGTAGGGAACCCAGAAATGGCAGCTTTAGCAACAAGCCTCATACAGTTGGAGTAGGAATTGAACAACAAAATTTTTTAAAATTGTACAGTGTGTGCCTAGCTTATGCCCTCTTCCTGAAATAATTGCTGAAAGTAACTGAATTAACTTAATACCGAAATTAAACTGAAGTGTAATCCCTGCACAAATGTACCCATATCAACTTTTCCCTGGAGTCTCAGGAAGGATCTGAATGACAGTTTTCTGCTGCATTACTGACAAATGTCACAAACTTATTGTGTAGAAAAGTTTAAGTGTGTAGGAGAAAATTGACAAGGACAGCCCTGTGCTTTATGGTGCCATACAGTATAAGTAAGCCACATTATTCCCCTTAGCTAAAGCATCTGCTGGGATTGCTATGGCTGTTGATCAGCACCAGTAACACTGCAATTACTTTGCCAGGTTCTTAGATTCCTGGCTTTCAAAACTCACCTTTCGACCTGTATTCTGCATTGGTAATGTAACTCTGCTCCATCCTTCCCAATAAAGTTGCATCTCAGGTTGCATAATTTACTGTTAACACTCTCCAGTTCCAGTCAAGCAGCTCTGTGCAAACAGAACAAAACTGGTGTGAAAGACATCTGCAATGTGGGAGTGTCTGTGTGTCACTACTGCCTTAGCTGTAAATGGGAGAGCCCTCTGAAGCAGCTTCTCTGCTGGAGCTGAAACACCAGACAGCAGTGGGACTGTATGGAGTGACTGTCTGGTTCACTGGACTAGAAGCAGGACTTGACTACATATTGAATTCTTATTTATGTTGCAGTCAAGTGACATCCAGCGCATCACAAACGCTGCTAGATGAACATTTCTTTCATTCTTGTAGTCCACATAGAAGCGGTATGTCAGGAAATACTGCATGAGTAATGTTATAACAATAAAAGCATGAGTAATGGCATAACAATAAAAGCGTGAAGTGATCATTCATGTTTTTATTTAATCACGCCTAGATTATTGCAACACCCTTTTTCGTCAGAAAGCCGTCTGTTGCCTCCAGCTTGTTCAGAAGTCAGCTGTTGCTAGGCTCTTAAAAGACGAGACCATGTAACTCTCCTCCCGCCTCCCTCCACTGGTTGCATGTAGGTTTTAGAATTTACTTTAAGATTTTGTTGCTGACCTTCAAAGCACTGCATGGTTTGGGCCCCAACTATATTTCTAATTTACTTGTCCACTTTACGTAACCAGTTGGGACCCTCCTGTCGGTTACTAAGTCACACTTCACAAAAACAAAAGGAACTCCCTATCTGAGGATCTCAGCCAACCCAAGTGTCGTCTTTTAAATGCTGTCTCAAAACTGAGGGAATAACACAGGAAGTGCTAAAGTCACACAATATAGGGGGCGCCATCACTGGCAAAAATGGATAGAATTTAAAATACCCCATTTGGGCAATTAAATACATTTTTGACATTTTTTAAGTACACAAGTCAAAACTAACACCAAAGATTATAAACATTTCTTAGCAAAGTGAATTTTAAATGGCATTTAACTTAAATCACTATAAAAAGGATTTGAATGGAAAATCATCATTTAAATCTTAATGGTTACACTGTCTGGTCGATCCAAAATATTCCTCTCTGGATGTAAAGTTTAGCCACCTCTTAGGGCCCAGCCCTGTAAAGCGTAATGAACCCCGGTGAATCATGTTAGACTGAAACCGTGATCATAATGATACAAAGCATAATCTAAGAGTTGTTGTTTTGGTCATTGTTTTCTCCCAACAGAACAGACTCTTTGTCTTGTTTTATAATGGCAGACTGAATAATGAAATATTCCCTAGATGAACAATTGCTGAAGAAATGATGTTGACTTCTTTGTGTTACTCTGTGTCACAGTTCTTGTGCCACTCTTAGTTCATTTGGGCGGCTGTAGCTCAGGAGGTAGAGCGGGTCGTCTACTAATCAGAAGGTTGTCAGTTCGATCCCCAGCGCCCCGGCATGTCCTTGAGCAAGATACTGAAACCCAAATTGCGTTTTGTGCATCTGTGTATGAATGTTAGTTTCTGTTTGTGAAGGGTTATCTATCACTGTATGAATGTAAATGTGAATGTGGCATGTAGTGTAAAAGCATTTTGAGTGGTTGGAGATAGTACAGTCCATTTACCATTTCAAATCATCTTCCAGTTGACTGATATGACACCATTGTCTTTTCCTCCTCTCGCATCCGAGATGTCATTGAGGAAAAAGCAGGAAACTTGTGAATAAGGCCATCCATTCTGGCTTGGACAAGAAATAATTTATTGCTTGGATTTGAGAGACGACATCTGCATGTGCCAAAGCGAGCTGAGACGATGCCAAACGCATTCCACTGACAATATTGATGACTTGTTCAATTGAGCAAAAGGGTTTTTGCTGGGCTTCCGTAAGCTTTGATTATATGAAAAGGATGCAGGCCAAACGCTTATCCTGGTGTGACGGTCTTACGATGTCACTGTTGACCCCTAAGCTCGGACTCTCGCTGTGCCTTTAGATGTTACGACTTTACCTCAGAGGCAGTTCATTCTGCCATAACTAGTCCGCACATCTGGGATATAAAAGCAGATCAAAGACGCTATGGTCAAAGTTACCTCTGCCTGACAGTCTTTCATATACGGTCCAAAGTTAACCTGAGAAAACACCTACATTTTGATACTGTAGATTCATTACAGATGTGTTTAAATGTGGGTGCATGCTATCTGCTGTGTATAATCTACTGCAGTTTGAATTTCTTTTCTTGTTGTGTGCAGGTACATGGGTATTGGCCTGTCTGCCCAGGGAGTCAACATGAACAGACTGCCTGGTGAGTAACATGTGAATGATATCAGCATAACATAACCAGTAGGGGGGGAAGGATAGATATTTGTTAGATAGATCGATGCTGAAATTCATTTAAGGACGTTACAGTGGGTGGATGTCAGAATGAATGGATGAAAGGATGGTAGAAAAACAGGACGGAGTCTGCGGTTGGAGCAATCAGCGAGATGGGGTGAAATAAGGATTCCCAAGGTTACTCAACCTGAACAGAGTGAATGGGGAGTACTTCATCACGCCAACTTCCAGCAATCCCCTTGGCTTGCTGGGGTGGAGCCAAAATTTCAAACACTTAGCAGTGGGATCGGACCATAGCTTTGGCAAGCTGAGAAAAAAACCACCCTGCAGTGCTCTCTTCTTTTGTTCAATTTTGGTTACACACGGGGCAGTCTGAACAGTACACAACCTTGGCCCTTAACTTTTCTAATTACTTATTGGCCCATGGCTCCAGCCCTACGACCCCACTGGCTCAGATTACAATCAAACATGGACAGTGCTGTGTGGTTGGTTTACATCACAGAATAGGGAGGTTTCCTATTCAACAATGTAAACACTTGCAAGGGGTTGATTATTAGCACTTAGTCATTGTTTCCACAGGCTGCAGATATTTTTGGTGCTGGAGTAGTGAGGAGAGATGGTGTGGATGCATGTGTGGAGATATAAATGTAGATGAAAGGAATGAATGAAATGGATTTTGTGGATAAGGGGAAGTCAGCCAACATTCATGAGATTTGGGGGTGAAAGCGGCAGAATTTGAGGATGTGTGGCGTTGCTATAGTAATCAGATGTGGTTTGTGGATTGACTATAAACAGTCTGACAGCTGCAGAAATAACATGTCAGGACATGTCACTGAGCAGTCATATGGATCGGTGACAGATGATGTTGACTCGGGCTTGCGGTCTGACCTCAGACTAATCTGCCTTAAGACAAACATTGCTTCTCACTTTGTAATGATAGATTGCTTAAACTGTATTTTACATGGAAACTATTTTTGGTCCTAAGCCACCAAATTAAATGAATGGAATGTGCACGTTTGTATACAGGACATTTTTGTGAATGTGTTGCTCACATATCTAAGTGTGTCACCACAGGCAATTTCACCATACAATCTTTGTCAAAACACGTTTGTCTGTTCTGGGCTACTGGGCTTCTGTAGAAACATGGCGGTTTAATATGGTGCACTTCATGGAAGAGGACCCGTGGCATCTGTAGATATGTAATATGTAGTCATATACACATTCTCATGTTCAGGTGATCATACAGTAATGAAAACATAGTTGTTAATATTATATTCAATATTCAACAGATTCTCAAATGTTACACACTGGACCTTTATGTAATTCCATATATGATTGCATATGACCAACCGTAAAACCCAGGGCCAATAACTCCACATTGTACCTTTTAAGCCCCAAAAACCCTTCTTCATCCTACACATCCCATAATGCAACTCATTAGGGTATTTCATTGGACCCTTCCTGTGTGGTAAACTCCCACATCTATTAAACTCCATAACCCAGTCTGTAACCTAGCCTTTCACATATAAATTTGTAGTCTCCATTTTCAAAACTTAAGTAACCCAGATGACATCACTGTGACATCATCAGGGTTGTTTTATTTATAACAATATACCACAACGGATGAGGTCAGTTTTGTTAGCTTTTTCAGAATCAGATCAAAACAAAACATAACCACCAAAAGTACTGATTGACAAGATAAGGCTAAAATAAACTGTGAAGAATTACAAACACAGAGCCGCTGTCCCTGTCCAGTAACTTTGTTTACATGTGTGAATAAAGTTGGATTCAGACTATGGTCGCTGTGTCCACTGCCAGAATTTAGAGAACAAACGTGCTACTATAAAGACTTAATAAGAAAACAAGACAGTCTGACAACAATGATCCAAGCCTTTGTCTGCTGACATATAAACATTTATTGTGTGTTGTGCACTGACTTTCTGTTATTTGCTGTCACAATGGATTTGAAAAAGAGTACAGAATGAACAGAAGAGACATATCTCTTCCACTTTTTTCTGTTGTGGCTTTACGTTTCTTCTTGTGCCCTCAACTTTCTGCCCACCATGTCCCTATAGACTCCACACACACACACACATACACGCATACAATGACATCCGTGAATGGTTCAGCGATCTGTAATGACATAGGAGGAAGCAAAGTAGCCATATAGCAGGCGAGAGCCTGAATAAAGCCCCTTGCCTCTCCTAACCAATCAGACCAGTCCTCTGCTCTGGCCAATCACGTTCGGGGGCTTCCAGCCCTCGCTGGGGCCATTTGACCTGCTTATTGACTAGTCAAGATCTGTCCGGTGGCCGAGGTTTGTGGAATGCTGTGGACACCAGACGGCCAGTTCAGCAGACTCTAGATACACACACACACACACGTGCACAAAGATCATTCATTCTCCTCTCTTCTTGATTCACATGTGTCAAATGTCACACAAAGGGTGGAATAGTGTGGAACAGCGTTGCATGTATGGATGTGTTTTCCCAACCTGCTCACACATTAGTTATGAAAATATTTTTGGTTGCTAGGTTTCCACTACAGATGGTCTGTAGCCCTGGTAGACGGATTACTGTTGATTGCCTTAACTCTGACTGACTCAGTGTGTTTGTGTGCCAGTGTGTGTTTGTCCCGAACTCTGTGGATTTATCTGTGTGTGTCCTGGACAGACTGATTGCATCTCCGAGTGTATTTGTTTGTGTTTGTCCCCACTCGCCTGTGCATCTGTGTGCACTTGTACACACTTTTATGTCCATCTGCACATGCACTGCATGCTGGTGAACTCATGCCTTTATTTGCGTTTATGTATGTGTGTGTGTCCTTTAATAGTACAGTGTTCTCCACTGCTGACCTCTGTGTCTGATCCTGCTGTGGAGCCCTGCCCATTTCATTAGCATGTTGGAGCAGTGAGCCTGGCTTTAGAGGCAATATCCCTGTCAGCAGATTAATCTAATACCTCCCCACACACACACACACACACACACACACACAGAGGAGTATATGCACATATGCACATAGAACGCATGGAGAGAGAACAGTATGCGCTCAAGTTAAGAGAAACACACCAATGCACATGACATAAGCACAATAACAAACACATTTGGGCTTGGGTTAATACTTTATTACATGCTCACAGATACACATGTACTCATTTAATATCTCGGCTCACCCACGACCTACTTTCACTAACCCCGCTTTGCTTTTTGGCAACGACAGACAAGCTGTGATTGAGGAGAGACACTGTCAGAGCGGCAGTGAGCTGAAGCTGAACGCCGTCGGGTTCAGGTCCCTTTTCAGCCCGGTCAAATCAGGAAGAGGAATTCCTGCAAAACTGGATTAGTGTAAAACTTGAAGCACAACAAGCTTGTCATCCAAATAACTGCGAGTGAATCTCTGATAGCAGATGTAGCCGTGTCCTCTCGCTGTGGAGGAATCCTGCCGAATCCTGCCTTGTTATCAGCTCTTTGTTGTGCTGAAATCACAACGATATGATCTTTGTAGATCCAATCTGTATGTTCTACTAGACATTAGTCAGCTGGTTGAGAATTACTGGACCGGAGTGACTGAGATCTATCTGATTTTGCATTGAAAGGAGGACAAAAAGTCATTATGCTCTTCTCTAAAATGCGATTCCTGAGGATGTATTTTAGCTTTGGGGAGCATACAGCAATCTATCTGGTGTCAGATCAATAATGGACCCATGTAACTATGTAGAGATTGCTTACAGCCTCTTTAAGAGTGGTATATAAATACATAAAGGTTATTTGAGGTGAGACTACATGTCGGCTATACTGATTGTGGAGTTGCTAGAATGTCTTGCTCTGTGGTACCTGCTGTACACAAAGCTTCTTTCTCTCTTCAAGTGGCTGTTTTGAGGTTTTATCAACTGAATAGAATGACGTGGTTAAGCACGCTGACACAAATTAGAACCGAGGACATAGTAGTGAGAGCCTCTTCATCTTTGAAGGCCTTGGGAACGGCAACCTTACTTTCAGATGAGGGTTATGCTGATTGTTTATGCAATGTGTAGTGAGCTTGATGGTTCCTATCCTAAAGAAACATATAATATATGGTAATGCTTTATTTTACAGGTCTGTAATTCCAGACCGTTTCTTAGGTTTCCTAAAAGAAACTGTGTTATATAATTATAGGTAAAATTGCTCCATTTAAAACAAAGTAAATATTAATGCGTTATTCATTTAGATTTAGAAACTTTATTCTCCATGTACTCTATGTGTTGAATCGTATGCTTATCTATAGACACACTGTACATTATTGCATATTTAGCTGACCCCCTGTGTCTTTCTGGGTCATTGGTTTCCAACCTGTGGGTTGATTGCAAGTGTGACAAGTGACATGACGTCAGCCATTGGTTTGTGGAATACCGTTTTGAAGCCTTGAGTTTGGATTTATGGCCATTGCCATGTTAGCAGGAAACAATGGCAGCTCGCCTGGTCACACGCGATACACTAAAATGTGTTTCTGAAACGATTGTAGGTGAGAAATAGGCAACGCAGTAACATAATCTTGATTCATATTTGATCAGCACTGCCTAGTTTGACAGTTTGATCTGAGTTTCGTACAGAGCGCTCGACAGACTCACTGAGAATGACTTTGTCATTTTACAACACAGGGTTGTATAATGAAATTAATGTTATAGTTCCCTTTATGCCACTCGTAAAAACAAAAAATATATAAACAAAATATATATGTGTGTGTGTGTGTTAAAACAACATAATAATACTGGGTACTTTAATCTCTTCGGGCCTGTAAAAACCTTTCAAAGGAAACAATATATGAAGGAGAACTTTCTCTCATGTCCACACTGAGGCCGTAACCTTTGACTAGGGGTCACAAGCAATAGGCCCTTTTCAGGAAGGAAGGCTTTTATCCGTGTCACGCTAGGAAAAGCTCAGGTGTAAATAATAATAACCATTTAAGCTGCTTCAGTGTCAGGGTCCTGGTATTGAGAACGTGGTCTCTTTGTGCACAATAGCAGGACCATCAGCACTGTAGATGGAGCCATTGTTATTAGTAACAGCTGTGCTTTTCCTACTATGACAAGTCAAAATGTCTGCTGGGAAAGAGGACTATCGAACACTATCTGAGTAGTGCTTTCCAGAAAACTTCCTGTGCGATTATAAGGAAATTAGGAACTTGTAAAATAAAACACTCTCAGTGTACTGAATAATGAGGATCTTACTCTCCAGCTGCAGTAAGTTTAATGAGCAAATCATGACATCCTCTTCCCTCTCCTCGTGTCTCCTGGTTCAGCCTCCTGTGCTGCTGTTCCTGTTGGCAGTGACTCACCAGTTTCTTTACATAGACGAGATCCCCCTGCTGGTCATCCACTGCATTGCACCGCATGCCGAAAAGTCAGAAAGTGTGTGTGTGTGTGTGTGTGTGTGTGTGTGTGTGAATTTTCATGAGACGCCCTGCAGGCAGTGGTAGTCAGATGGGAAAATCTGAGCAGCAGAAGTCAATGAGTAACTGTCTCCCCTCCTTCAGCAGCAACTACTGACCTCGAGCGAGTCACTTCACCTCAAATGCTCCTGTGGATTCACCCACTGGTGCTGCAAAACAACATGCACCCTGATCAACCTTTTCCACTGTTGCTTGGCTAACAACACACTTTTCATGACGAGTATAAAATAACAAAACTAATCCTAATCCATGTCCTATTTTAGGATGGGACAAGCACTCATACGGTTACCATGGAGACGACGGCCACTCCTTCTGCTCCTCCGGGACCGGCCAACCATACGGCCCAACATTCACCACAGGGGACGTGATTGGCTGCTGTGTTAACCTCATCAACAACACTTGCTTTTACACCAAAAATGGCATCAGTTTAGGTTGGTGAACATGGTGTTTTACTGTAAGAATGGATAGTTTGTTATTTATTGCTTCATTTATAGCTTGAAATCATCATGTATACTGTAACTTGAACTGTTTGTCCTTTTGTCCATTAGGTGTAGCCTTCACAGACCTCCCTGTAAGTATCAGTATATGTGCATCACATCATTGCAGCGTCATTTTCAAGATATACTGACTAAACTCTAACAGTGCTTTCTTTTATTGTTAAACGCTATTATTGCTGTGCTTTAATTGACATACCTCTTTCAGTTACCTCCATCACTGCCTTAGTTTTAATTCTGTAGCCGCTTAGCAGCCATGAAGATATTTGAATTTGAGGAAGATTTACATATTACCCTAAACAAACTACACTTTTAACACTTTTAACACATGTTTCTACACATTAAGCTAATATTATGATACCAAACCCTTATGATTCTTATCATACCGTTCCTGTAACTAGTGACAGACTGTGAAATAATATATAATCGGACATCGACCCTGCAGGTCCATATCTAATTTTAGCCTATGTTGGTAGTTGGGTTGGGTGGCCGCAGTATCTGGAACGTTCCCTTGCAAAGAACAGCCACTTTAACGGTTTTACCAGCCAGATTTTAAGGTTTTAAGAATAGAACAGAAACCTCAAAATCACAGTTGGCTGCTGGCCACGGTGGCTGCAAGAGCAGAAGGAGTTACCAACCACTGTCGAACCCAACCAGCATTCAACCGGGTGTTGGTGTTAATTTCATACCCTGTTGGTGGTTTTTGCATATACTAAAAGACCAAAGTCCGACTGAACCCTATAATCTAATGACAGCTTAGTAAAAAGCCAGTTTACTGTTTGTGCAGTTATCCACCTTGTTTACCCAGTGACAGTTTTCCATTACAGGATCTTAACAAGCCATAACCTGAGGCTTTTCATAACCAAAAGTTTTAAGAACTTGTGAACAAGTCTTACTGTATATGCATCTGGGTCTGGTTGCAATGTTTAGTGCCCCCGTTCCATAAGCTATAGGTAGACAAACAGCAACATGCAGCTCATTACTGTTTTAAGATTATGCACCTTTGATGCAATTATTGGTCTAATACACAACTATGAATGTTTATGTCATTCAGTATTTAAAAAATGCTCAAAACAATGCAGAAACTGACCGTTTTAACCGTGAATATCTTTTATCTTTAATGTTTTCCAGCCCAACTTGTACCCCACTGTTGGGCTTCAAACTCCAGGTGAGATCGTAGACGCCAACTTCGGCCAGCAGCCGTTTGTCTTCGACATCGAGGACTACATGAGTGAATGGCGGGCCAAAATCCATGGCATGATTGCTCGCTTCCCCATAGGAGAGAGGCTGGGGGAGTGGCAGGCCGTCCTGCAGAAGTAGGATCCAGTCCCCACACCTTCACAAACACACATACACACATACTGTCAGTACGAGAACACGCTAGTTTGAGGGATGCTACAGCAATATAGCTTCATCTTAAAGCAAAGAATATGGCAGCATGCAGCAGCTGAACACAAATTAAAAAGATCTCTGAACATGATATGTTTTCCCTTCAGCAAAAGTACAATTTCCACCTTAAAATTCTTAAAAAATTCACCTACTCCTTCTACCTCATTAAAACCTCCAGAATCTCTGAATATGCAAAAAACAATTTTCCTGCTGGACACAAGTTCATTCTTAGTGGATGTGCACTGGTGGCTTCAGGTTTCTACTGTACAAGTTGTACAGTATACTATATATATATATAATGCCGGTGAGTTAGACAGCTTTTACAAGTCATGCCATGTGAGGATATTAACGACTATCACAATAATGGAAATTCAACACGATACATTTATTTTTAATAATATTGTATATCGTCCAATCCCTATCCAAATACACTGTCCTGCTGCTGTAAATCTGTAAATACTAACTAACTAAATGTGGATTTGTCCACTACTAAAAATAGTCCCCAACAAATACACAATTTACTCCTGTTTGAGTGATGTTCACTAAAAACTACAGTGAGCTGCTTTGTTAGGAAATTGTTGAGCTTTTTTAAAATAATGAACTATATATTTGTAACCTGTTTATAAAGATTTATTTCTTCAGTGGAAACCAGTTGGCTGGTGGCTGAGAGCCACAGGCAGTACTGGGAAGTCAGAAAGTATTAGACACGGACTAACACACTTTTCTTTTGTGTTGTCGTGTTTTGTCTCCAGTATGGTGTCCAGCTACCTGGTGCATCATGGGTACTGTGCCACCGCAACAGCCTTCGCCAGAGCTACAGAGACCATGATACAAGAGGACCAGACATCTATAAAGAACAGACAGAGTGAGTGAACAGAGCAACCACACACATATTCATTCAGTCACATTTTCATTTAACTTGTTGCAAATATCTCGTAGGGTATGAAGTCATTTAACAACAGAATGTTCCAGGACTGGTGGTGTTTCTGAGCCTGTTTTTACAGCATAATCCACTATTCACTTTGACATTGGATTCATGAACTCCCTGTACTGATGCTAAAGATTTTTACCAGCAAACTCATCTTATTGTCAAATAATACCTTTCTGCTATCCAAATCAGATATTAAATATGGACTAAACTGTAAGTGTACCACCATTCTGAAAGAAAAGATGTTCAGAATAAGATACTGTGGGTATTGTTTGTCCCTAATGACCTCTATGAATATATATCCTCTATCAAATGTTTGCCATGAAACCATGGTTCCTCTTGATCAATATACTGTAAATAGCACCCTGTTTCTTTTGTCTAATAGGAATACAGAAGCTGGTGCTGGCAGGACGAGTGGGGGAAGCCATAGAAGCTACTCAACAGCTTTACCCCGGCCTGTTAGAACACAACCCCAACCTACTATTCATGTTGAAGTAAGTCAGCGTATTTTCGATCAAGATCAAATCCAGGAGATGCTGTAACAGTAATTTTTAAAAACCTTCACTAATGCTGCTGTGGATGTGGAGGCGGCGAGAAATGCGCGGTACCTCTTCCTTTAAAAGCGTCGTTTTCGTTGCTTTTTAGGTGTCGTCAGTTCGTGGAGATGGTGAACGGTACAGACAGTGAGGTTTGCTGCTTGACCATCCGCTCGCCCAAGTCCCAGGACAGTTACCCTGGCTCACCCAGCCTCAGCCCCCGCCACGGAGCCAGCAACACACACCTGCACACCGGAGGTACACAGGCTCACACAGATGGAAATGAAAAATTATTTTCCCAGCCACTGTAAGAAATGAGATATGCATTTGTGTTTTCCTTCCACCCCCCACCCCCATCTAGGAGCAGACAGCCCGACCTGCAGTAACGGGGTGACTCCTACCAACAAGTCAAAGAGCCACAGCGGCGCTGGCAGTAGCAGCGTCAAATACCCCTCCTCCGCTTCCTCCTCCACCTCCTCCTCCCCTTCCTCCGTCAACTACTCCGAGTCCAACTCCTCCGACTCCACTAAGAGCCAGCCACACAGCGCCAACAGCACCCAGGAAACCAGGTAGGAAACCTGTGTGGTTCATTTAGAGCAGATAAACTGGTGTTACCTCCACAGCTGATGTACAACAGGTGTGGTGTAGGGCTGTGGTAATGCTATCAGATGTAGCAGCTAGCTAACAAGCAAACAACTTTTAAAAATTCTAACAGACACATATTTACAGCTCTTACCAGGTAGTCCAACTTCCTCTCATACTTTTCTCAGAGCAGTCTAGAGTAAAATCATAGAGCTCAGTGTGCACACAGACGGCTACAAATGGGCACCTCTGTGGCTCGCAGCGGACGGGTTGAGGAAAGAGGGTGAAGATAAATCCACTTTTTAATCCCAAAAGTTTAAAAAAATAAACTCCAAGCTCTCCTCTTGCTGGAAAACGGCTCCAGATAAGAGCAGAATCCTGTGTGACTGCAGGTGTTTATTCCTGCCAGCTCTCTTCTGCAGAGCTCCTCGGGCTCGAGCAGTGAACAGCAGCTCTGTCTCACCGGCCTTCCCTACACAACACTGCAAAAGCTTGGCAATATGAGTGATTCCTTTGCACAAAGTTGAATATTTTAAACTCGCATGAATACACGAACAGGGGAAATTTTGCATCAAATCTGTGGCCTGGTGCAAAGTCACAGATGTAGCTACTGCACTAGTAACAGCTTAACAATGTGTAAATTACTAAATTAGGGACAATTCAGGTTTTCAGCTAATCCTCAGTTTAATCGTACTGGCTAAACTACGTATTTAGAAGTGACAAAAGATAAATGCTGCTACACAAACGTTTCGTTCAGCCCTGACTTCCTGTAATAATAGTGCTGGTTAAACTGGGGACTGAAACCTGTCTGGGTGTCTCTAATGCTTGGTGTTTCTCGCTTCAATCGACTTCTGTTCTAAAGGGGTGTGTAGTGATGTCGTCTGGTCTCCAGCAGTGTAAATAATAAATAAAGTGTTATCATACTCTATTCATAACATGGGCTTAATCACCTCTGTTCAGTGTTATCTTCAGTCGTGTTCAGACTGCCAGTTGTTGCTCTGTCTGTCTGTCAGGTTAAAATTAGCTGGGCCAGTCACTTGGAGCATAACATGTTTACATCATGTTTTGTGAACCTTCATCCTTTGCTCCCATGGGCCTGTTGTGTGTGCGTATATGTGTGTGTGTAGTGACAGTGAAATGGAGATCGAAACAGAGCACTATACCAACGGGGTTGTTGAGGGCTCCTCAGCACGGATCATGAATGGCACATACAAGCACGAAGAGATCCTTCAGCCAGACGACAACAGCATTGGCAACGGGGTCACAGGTACACACACGCACACACACAGGCACACATATAGATCTAAACTCTACATGCTACATCTGTTTAATTTCACCTAGTCTTTGATTCACCTTTATGTGCTTTGTTGCAAATAAGATTTTTTCCATTCAACTTCCAACGCGATGTTTCAGTGTGTGCATTTTAACTGTGTGTCTTGTTGCCAACAGATGAGGGTTGTAGTAATAGCAGACAGCTTTGCGGAGGGAACCAGGCGGCTACAGAGAGGATGATCCAGTTTGGACGGGAGCTGCAGGCGCTCAATGAACAGCTGTGCCGCGAGTACGGCAAGAACGCCACACATAAGAAGATGTTACAGGTACGCTTACACCACTGCATGTGCACACAATCTTGATTCCAGCAAACAGCTGTGCTACAACAGATTAAAGTGATGCCAAAACTGGGCTGAATAGATTTCTTCCGTTGGCACCAGTTGGGGGCATTCTGTACCCACTGCAGGAATTTAAGTGATGTTTCATTTAGGATGAGCTGTAATAAAGCAGATAGAGTCTCAACTGTCTTACAACCAGTGGGTCAGTTCTGTGGTGCGCGTGAGAAGGCTCAAATGACCGTGTACTGCAAGCTGTGATTCATAAGCAGCCACTGTGAGAACAATAGAGGCTCTGGAAAAACACTAGAGACTGCACAGGAAAGATAACGGTTCGGCCTAGGGGCTTGTCTGCAGTTGTTTGTTCAACACAGGCCAGTTCCTAATATAATAGGAATTTTGTATTGCATGATAGCAAAACTTCCATCACAACAAACTAGGCCCTTAGAAATGGACACTTTTCCAATAAGGACATTTATTTTGACATCGTCTGCTCTTTTACTGTCATTTTTCAACCACCAGGGGGCAGAAAACAAGTGACACAACAGTATCATGCTCTTGGTAAACCTGAATAAAGTAAGAAGTAACGTTACGTCTCTGTCTGAGTGAGTGTACCATTATGTTCAACAGTCACTCAGTAACACCAGTTCTCTGCCGTGTGCTGGGCTGAAAGCAAAGGGTCTAGGTTTGTTTGTTGGAAGCTGACTGTGCTTTTATATGCCGATGACACGTGGGATTCAAACATACTGTCTATGCACAGCTAGAGAACCAAAAACACGAGCTGAAAGAGGCCAAAATGTGCACAGAACTGTTAATAACTGTATGTTGATAATGAGTGACGATGTACAAAATTGTCACGCATTGCGATAAAAATTATTTTTTTTTGTTATTATTGGGAAAATGGATAATCATGACATGAAATTTTCATATTTTCATATGGCCCCATGCCTACTCATTGCTATGTTGCTTATTTATACCACTTGGGAATGTCGAGTCATTAATCAATCATTGCTTCACATTGCCCTCAGAAATGTATGGATACATGTAGGGAAGGTTAAATAACACATTATAAGCCCAACCTAATGTATGCACTGCTCTGTACTCATATGGGCCCCTCTGTTCTGTCTGTCTGTCTGTCTGTCTGTCGGTGTAGGATGCATTTAGCCTGCTAGCATACTCCGACCCGTGGAACTGCCCCGTTGGCCAGCAGTTAGACCCTACGCAGAGAGAATCACTCTGCTCCGCACTCAACAGCGCCATACTGGGTAAAGAGCCGTCACAGACACGCTGTGTGTTCAAACTACAACTGCAGTTTTTTTTTCACTGTAACAACATGACGATGTAAAGAAAAAAAACGGTTAACATTGTCCCTGTCTTAGATATGAAGTCTACCACATTTACCTTCATTTTACATAGAATATCTGATCAGTTCAAAGTGAATTTTTTTTTACGATGTTTTTTGGCCATTTTTAAAATAACTGCCCTTGAACCACCTTTCAAATCATCTGCTGTCCAAGACAATTTGTATAATTACATTTTTCATAGATTCCTGTCAATTAGTAGAAGCAGAGCATAATGTACACACTGAATGAACTGATGAACTGAATTATGGGACAATGAAATTAAAAATGAAATCTAATTTGACAGGTTATCTGTTGTATCTCTGTTGGTACATGTATTGTCTGTACAAGAAGGAAGGCAGCAAACAGCCTCTTTCAAAGTTAGAACATCAAAGAAAGATTAGGGTACATTTACAGCTGAGGAAGACAAATATAATGGACACTGTGTCTTTTGATATTAAGGTGCTTTCATGCCCGGACTCACACAATTTGATACAATGTGACTCATGTGCTGCACCCCTGCTTGATTTTGTTTTTCTCCTCCAGAGTCCCAAAATCTGCCTAAGCAGCCTCCATTGATGTTAGCGCTCGGCCAGGCCACAGAGTGTGTTCAGCTCATGGCCCGAGTCCGGTCTGGTTCCTGCTCCTTCGCCAGAGTAGACAACTTTTTGCACTAGCCCAGGTCCAGGTGAGTACGTTTATGTAGTATAATGATAGCCTGACCCACATTAGACTGTAGCCGACCATAGCAGCAATACTGATGCTTTGCACAACGTTGGTGGTTGGTGAGTTAAAAGAAAGTTGGGTTTTATTTCAGGCTAGATCTTTCTCAGAATTGTGGTAGCTCTGACTTTGGGTCATGCTATCTTTGCACCTCCGTTGTGGAGATTCTAAAGGATCGACGTATTTCATGGCAAGCGACACAAGCCTCCGTAAACTTTCCAGATGAACCTAAATTTTACATAAAAAATATCAAACATTTGCCTCAGAGTTACTGAAAGTAAACTAAGCTATTATTATTATCTTACTTATTGTTGCATTTATTGCAGGATTATACTTAAAAAGAGCTAGTCAGATATTACAATGGTGTCCTGAAAGTCTTTGATAGTTTTATAGGGGTGGTTATTGCTGTTTCTTACCATATGGAAGGATCGCCCTGCCTGGTGCTCCGATACTGAAAAAAAACACAACAAAAATGCCCTCTTAGATGCTAATCCTAACCCCGACTAAGTTGTTTCACAGCCAAAACTTGGGGACAAGTGTTTCAAATAATTTCTGTAAAATGTACGTTTACCGGTATTTCGACAACTCTGGGAGGCTTGTGGTGTTTTCCCTGTCTACAAGTGTAGAGTGCAAAGTTAGCACAAATTTCTGCTTAAAATAAATGATTTTATTACGAGCTAAAGCAAACCACATTGTGCATATAATACAGAACAAATAAGAAATTCATTAGTTACAGTTAAACTACAAAAAATGTATTCTAAATAGTATGTATTCTGTATAGTCAAAAAATTTACTTCGGTCTGAGTCCGACCTATGACAGCAGTTTTGGGCCTGAACCCGACGGGGTGGGTCGGGGCCAATCGGTTTTGGGCAGAGATTCAAAGCTCTACAACCCATAGTCACAAGGACCACAATTCTGAGAATAAGATCAGAATCAGAATTTCCCTTCAGCATTTAAAATGATGATACTTTTGGATCAGAAAAATACTACCAAGCCAAATAAAAAGACCAAAACAGTATGTTATATTTCTTCTGTACATGAATAGGAAAGCAAGTTTTAATCATGCTACATTCATTCATTACCTCGCTTAGATAATTACCCGTCTCTCCACAGGTTAATGTTAGTAGCACTGAGAGAAGGCATGTCCAGCAGGTAGTTGTCATGGCGACGGAGGAAAGAGCATGCGTGTGATTGGTGTGTTTGGCTGTCCGTCAGACCGAGCCAGCGGCACAGACAGAGGAGCGGAGGAGAACGAGAGAGAAGAAAGCTTCCTTTTAATTTAGTATTATCAAATAAAGAAATGTGTGACACTATTTAAAGATAATTAATTATTATTCTGTTTATCTAGCCATTTTTATAGTTCTTTTTTTGTCAGTTTGTTGTGCTGCTCATCCTGGACAAAACAAATTGTAACTCCCCTTTTTATTTTTTCTTCTGTTTTAATGGGTGGATTTTGATTCCCTGCCATCAGTATTTTACTCACATTGTTGTTGTTCACCATATCACCGACCACAATACCCACATCTGGTTATCAGAGTGACCCCCACATCTGTAGGTCAACTTAACTTAACCTGAGGTATATTAACATCTTTATTGAGATACAGAAGACAGCCTCTGAGCCCTTTATTCCTCCTAAGTATCAACTTAGAAGTGCATTCATGTCTTTGTATGCGTTCCGGATGGCGAGTTCTCAGCATTAACACCACTGATTGTGTGGAGCAGATCATTAACTCTGGTAAAGGCTGATACCATGCAGTAGGAAATGCTAGAAAATGGACTGATGTAAGACAAAAGTGGGTCTACGGATTATTCCAGAAAGTTGGAAAACAAACTGTGATGTAATTTTTCAAGAATAAAATACTTTGAGCTAGAACAGGACACACACCAAAAAAACTATACTTGAAGGGTCCCTGTAGTGGCAAACACTGCCAGTAACAAGGGATTCAGTTGGAATATATTGGAGGTGTTGGAGCCTTAATTTTACTGTAACGACCTCTGCATCAACCAATCAGTCATGTTGTTGTAGGTGGCAGAGCTCAGCCCTAGCTGCAGCTACAACACCCTGCTCTCAGGACCCAACCTAACACAATTATCATGGTCACCTTGATGCCAGCAAAGACAAAAATCTGTATCAAAGGCAGACTAACAAGCACCGTGTGTGTATGGCTAAAAGTCAAGTTCCCCCTGGGGATTTCATTACTGCAGTCTTTTTTTGTACTTCTTCCACAGCCTGACCTGCTCTGTGCATGTGGTGTCGCAATTAGAATTTCAAATTAAAAGGTGAAATAATTTGCCAAACGGGAAGGTTTTTAATTTTCAGTTGCACTTTGTGATAATTAAATCACAGTTTTTCTTTCATTTTGGACATTTGATTCCAAACCACTTAAACGTTGTGAAAACCAGTTGTGTGTGTTGGAAAAAGGCTTTTTTTCCTTCCACTCAGACACCTCCGTTTCTCTAACACCCATAAGCTTGACTTGACTGTGTTCCACCTGTTATTGGACAGTAGGACATGGTCAAGTCAAGTTTATTTATAAAACCCAAAATCACAGGTTTCCCAGTGAGTACAAACCCTTGATGCAAAGGAAAGGTCTTTTTATTGTTCAGGTTCGCTGCTGGCCACCATGAAATTTACAAAGTAACCACATTGCTCCTGTTCAGGGGGTCTTTTTCTGGAGTCAGATCAGTAGTGACAAAATGACCAATTACCACTTCCAGCCCCGAACGGCATTAAAAACAGCTGGCAGCCACTTTGTATGCAGCCCCAGAGTGTTCAATATTAAATGAATGAATAAGACATTATGAAATAAATAAGCATATGAATGAAAATAATTTAACCAGTACATTGTAATTTCATTTCACATGCTGGTCTATTCCAAATGCCCTTTTTCAAAAGTCTGTTTTTATTTTATTATGGCCGTTTTCCTGGTGACGCTTTTCATCACAGTGCTGTTGTCACCGAGGTTCAATCACAGGGCCCAAAAACTGCTGCAAACATTTAGCCAGCTTGCTTCTCATAGCTAGTAGCTAACCGACTAGCTAGTAAGTAACTTTGAATCAACCAGCTAGTTGCTGCTGCTCATAAACCTTAACCAACCTTTCTTTATATTTAGCTTGACAAGGCTACATATGCTACCTACCTAGCCAGCTAACTAGCTAGGCTGGCTTGTGGGCTTGGATTACTCAGCATTTAAGGGAAGAACCAGTGTTGGCGGCAGCAGCTAACGTTAGTTGATTAATTCAGAGTGACTTTGGCATGGTTGTGATTCTGAGAAAGTTCCTCAGAAAAAGACACACAACTCTGTGAAGAGCTAAAGGACACAGGACACTCTTTGCTGTAGCCAAATAGAGCTAGCTCGCTAACTGGCAGTATTTATGTTCCCAGGGTCCTTTGTACCCAGTTCTAGGGATTATGGTCAGGGGGTTAGGGAACTAAGGAGCTTGGGAACATAGATATGCTCCCACTGGCAGTTCATGGGGGCTGAGTTGAGTTTTGATTCCTTTACATATTTCATCTGTACGACAGATTATTCATTTCATAATGTCTTGTTTATTTATTATTGTAACTAAGATAGCATTATTCACATTGGACCTTTCTTTCAGAAGCACAAATGTAATATTGCCATTTTATCCCCCAACACCATTATCATTCAGAAGTGTTGTTGTTTTTTGAGGAAGTGGGGGAGTCAAGATCATCATCATCATCATCATTAGCTTTCTGTCTCTGTATCTAAACAGGTGATTGTTCATGGCAAAACTATAAATCCTACTCCACTGTATGTTTTTTCCATATGCATCAATAATTGGATTGATTTTGATCATCACCACCCCTTTAGCTTTATCTGAAACATTCTTTTGTTTTCTACCAAATAGCAGTGACTGAATATTGACTGAATAGTGGCACGCTGTCACTCCTGCTGCTTTGTTGTGACCTGGCAAATGGCTTGTGGATCCACCCTGAAGTGTATATTTCCATTTATAAGAGCATTTTAAGTCTATGGTAGAGACATATGGAATAATATAATTCTGGAGATGTGTATATGCAGTGTGGGGTTTACTACAGGGTATGTGGTCTAACTTTTTACCAAGCTGGTTTTTATAAAGACCTTCTGCTATAATAGGAACTATTCTTAAAACCACACATGCAGTACACACTCACGGCAACTGCTTCTACAGCTGTAAAGGACTTCTGTTACACACACACACACACACACACACACACACACACACACACACACCTGTATGTGAAAGAACAACCTCTGTTGCATACCTGTAGGGAACGAGTCTCCCAGCTGTCCTTTGTGTTTTGAGCCTGGGCTGCGTCTCAGTGCTGTTACCACGCACCCTTCCTCTAATCCCTGCATAGACATAGCCACTGATGTGATCAGTGATTGTTATAAGGAAAGGACGGATTGTTTTGGAAATGGGCCCGAGGCCTCTGAAGCCACATGAACTTCTTCCGGAGAGTCCGGAGAAATGGATTTAGGCATCGCAAACAAGCTGTGCACAATTGACTTCTATCATAATTTTAATTTCATATTTTGATTTTTGAGTTTTAGCAAAAAATAAAATAAAATAAAAAAAACAATTGTGAATTGAGTTACCCTCTACTTAGCATGACTTTTAAAGCCTTTAAAATGATATTAAAAAAAAAGGAAAAATGATAATTGAAAAAAAAAAACCTATGTACTGGAAACATGTTAAAAAAGAAATATTGTATTCTGTTTAATTTTGACAGAATTATTTTTATTAAAATACATCCATAAGCGTATGAGTGATCTCCTGTTTTTATTTGCTGTGTTTCTATTTCATTCTTCCCCTTACAGTACAAACATGTTCAAGGAAGGTGGATTGCAGACTGTAAACTGTGAAGTGGGTGAATAAATGACATTTCTCCGATATCCACCTAATGCATTTATTAGGCAATATGCTGCCTCAAATTAATTATTTTATACATCTCCAATACATCAGTTTGGCAGGACACACAAGCAACAAAGCAGAAAAACACAAGGTACACCTGGTAAGTTATCTCAACTCAAACTTTTTGAGAAAACCGATTGACGTAAAGCATTTAAGTTTATTAACTCAAACAATTTAAACATATAAAATATTTTATTTTAGTACGAGTAACTCAAGTATTTGTTGTTGAGCTAACTTAAATTAAGTAATTTTAACCATTTCATTTAGTTACATGAACCTAAAACCAGTATAGTATACTCATATGCAGCATTTCTCCAAAATATGTTAACAGAATTTATCTGAATAAAGTAAGACTAACTTAAATGCATTTTTTTAATAGAAATGTTACCACTTTTACCACTGCCACATTTACTCAGTTTTCTTTAACTAAAACAAATGATTACATTACTTGTCAAAACATCTGATGCACAATAAAAACAATTTACAATTAATTGATTATCAATATGGTAACCAATTAATTTTGGGGCTTACATTGTCAGTGTAAAGAAAATGAGTCAATGGAACAAACTGTAATTATATAACCAATTATTACTTCAGCAATTCATTTTTGATTTGGGTTTAATTCATGGGAATGAATGACTAACAATTTTTTGGAGGATTAAGTTGTGTTAGCCTACTTCTTTTATTAAGATATGCTGTTAGGCTTTACAGTGTACAGTAGTATATTATAATATGGGATATGAAATATAATGTAAACTGAAATCTGGTAATAACAATAATAATAATATCACAGCAATATATACAATGTAAAATATACACAATACCTGCCAAAGACCAGCTGGATTCTGAAGCAGTTGGATACTGTGTTGAGCATGTGGCTTATTCAGGTCAGATTGGGCAGTTATTTTATTTTGTGGTGAACCAAATCTTCACCTAGGCTATGACAAATACGGCATAGGACACAATAGATGGCTAGAAACGAGTGAATTTATTATATTAACTTAAACAACTGAGGTTATAAGTACAAATGTGAAGTGTGTCAGTCAGTAACATCCCATCCAGTAATGTAAATTGTGGATGTGTTGAGCGAATTAATGAGGTGTAAATGTTGTAAAGTGAAAACAAAGAGCAGAAACCCAAACAAAAGAGAATGTGCCTTGCTGCTGCTGGCGGGGATCCATGCCAGAATAAGAGAGAGAGCCAGAGCAGAGCTGAGACAGGGTTTTATCCTTTCCAAATCTGTACTCTGCTGATGGTACCTTCAAAGGACACATAGGAAAAACAAATAAACTGGTCAACCACCATCAGCACATCAACACTAGACAGGGGCCGTCCCAACACACCCATAAGATCAGAAAAACAGACGATCATTTGGGTTGTTTGCGAAGGAGCTGACAAATGACCTTACTCCTGTTGTTCAGTGTATGAGGCTTGCATATACAAGTAATGCGTAATAGATAAGCTGACTCCCTCCTATCTTCCTACCCTAACCGTCTCCCCTCAGGTCCATGAGAAGCCTCCCTTCTCCGAGCTTCTGGGAACTCACAATGCACCCTGACAACATCCCCAACTCCTTCTATGAAAAGATAGACTAAAGTAAAGTTTCACAGCTTTCTGCACAGGCTTTTCAAAACTGTGAATGCCAGACAACAGTTGAAGGAGATCACAGCGTCCCGTCAAAGATTTGTATATTAAATATAGAGCCTGGTTTGAGTTGTATCAATTGAGAATGGAAAAGGATAAAGAAAAGAAGGGACCAGTAGAAAATGAAGGAATAAAGCCAGTCTCTCTGCCCCCTCTTCTGTCCTATTTTATAGTGACTGGTTCAGTGGCTTAAATGGTTTTATTTATTGTGCTACGTGTTGTATCAGATGCTGGTGATCTTCAAAAACCCTAAAGACACTCTGGTCTCCTACTATCATTTCTCCCAACAACAACCCCGTCCTCCCAGGAGAGTCCTGGAAGCCTTCTACTCAAATTCCATTAGTGGGGAAGGTGAGCCACGACATAGCAGACAGTAAGCATTTAATAAAACTAAAATAAGCCATGTTCTATTGGATTATTAAGTGACCCACCTTTTTGTTGATGAGGCCATTTACAAAAGTCCAAAGTCTGTGTGCCATTTTCCTTGGTGGAAAGTTTAACTTGATGCCATGTTTATTTTAAAAAAGGAATGCGTGTGTCCGAATCCAAAATCAGAGTGATGTCTTGTGAAACTGAACTGGAAAGTTTTCCGTTAAGTTCAAGCCAGTGTCTGAATTGGACCAAAAAAGGTGCCAGTTACTCTAATTCAGCACAACTAACCCATGACGTGTATGTTGTTCACGACAGAGACATAGCTTAGTGGCCGTACATATGGTTTTTATGAATAACCAAGGTCCAAAAACTGAACTTGGCCAATTACTTCACAAACTTTTAAAAATGCTGAGGTTCGGACTAGTGGTGGGTACGGCCTTGCTCATTCAGAAGGTGGCGGATGAAAAGGGAAACTCATGTACAAAAATGAGAAAGTGCCGGTACTCAGTTACTGTTTAAGTATTTCAGCGCCATTTCCAAAGGCCACTGAGTTCAACCCAATTCCAGCATATGCTGAAATAATAAAATAAGTAACTGAGCACAAAAACAATAGCAATGCGATGGTAGTGGTTGAAAAAATGTCATCCTGAACCAGCCTAACCAGACTAGACCTAGTTTTTAAGATCTGTGACAAAGTTAGGTGAGTTTTTCAACCTAATCTCAGGTCAGACTTAACCCCCTGCCGTACCATCACCCCCACAAAATACCCACCCTTCTGTTTTACCATGTGTACATTCACAGTTTGACCTTCCATAATCCTGAGCTCTGCTGTGTTTATGGGCTAGTAAACCAGTTTGTACAGCCGACCTCAGCACGCGTCACCGTGAGTGCTAAAAGACCCTCAAAAAATTGTAGACTGTCGCTCTACTCCTGATGTAGTACATGAGACAATAATCTGTGAAAAAATCCAGTTCTTCTGGCTCCTCCCTACTGCTCCCTAATGGCAATTTGCCAAGAATCCACTGTGCCGTGAACAAAAACAACAAATCAGGCAGAAGAAAGATTGATGATTGTTGAGTCTTGTTCCCAAGGTACATCAACAGGTCCAACCCTGTGTCTGTCTCACAGCATTGTACCCCACATGATTATTGAAAGTCCTAACACATGACGTTTCTGCTACCATCGACCCGGGAAAGTATTTTAAAGGGATCTACCCTCACTGGAAAGCCTTTAGTAATACTTCCAAATTTATTGTTTGAATGTAACAATCTTAAGTCTACACAGTAGGCCAGCCACCACATAATGTAGTGGAGTAGAAAGTACAAATACATAACAACTGAAAAAGAAGTGGACCTAAAGCCTTAAATGGACAGTACTCCTGTCGTGCC
>NW_023339762.1:4162995-4167122 GCF_004916995.1 Morone saxatilis | reverse complement strand
CAAACCTCTCCGGCTGGCAGAAAACCAATCAGGACCTCGTGGCCTGGATCACTGACTACCTCACTGACAGACCACAATACGTCAGACTGCACAGCTGCTTGTCAGCTTGTCATAAGATGCATGTTTACATAGTAAAAGTCCACATTATGTGTCCATCACATTAATCCTTGCCATTATTTAAACATTTATGAAACACTATGAAGTTAAAGAAGTACACGGTTTAATAAACAGCAATCACTGAAGTCAACTTTTTAATTCCACCTTTTAAAGTAAACAAATTCTACCAAAACAAAAAGACAACAAACACCCTAAGACCACATTTTACCTAAAGAAATAAGAGAAACAGGTTTAGGTTTTGATTGTTACTGCTGCAGTGTATTCCACCGAGCCAATAGCGACTATGATTAGACTGTACTATACTGTCTAATAAAATGAGAAGAAATCATACAACTCACATATATAAATAGTCATGCATAAACTTAAATACACAGTAAATGCTGCTTGCTTTGTTATATGTGAGACTCAGAGTTAGGACAGTAATCTGTCAGGGTGGTAGCTTTTTTCTAATCCCTCAGTGCTCTGGCTGCATTAACATAGTTTATGTAATGATACTGTGAGGTACTGAAGGCCTTATTCTCCCAGAACTTTAAGATTGCATCCATATTATTGTTGTACCCCTATTTAACAATGTATGCCAGAAATTGTATTTTCATGAACTAACCAATTTCAACCAATTATATCATGCCATTCACCCATCAATCAATCTTTAACTTTTAGCAATACAGAGCAAAAATAATATAATAGATCATTATAAAAACACTTTGACACTTTGGCACTTTATTCCCTGTTGTCAGATACTGCATTCAGTCCCAGTCTAGCCATGCTGTTCACTGGGTCACCAGTCTGGCAGTCATCTAATAGGTTTGCTACAAACTGGGGGACATAACACACAGTGCTTTTGGCTACCATGACAAGGCTCTCCGTAGCTGCCTGTTTTTACAGAAAATATGTAAATGCGCAGCATCAAATAGCTCTCTGATCTCACCTAGACTTTAAACAAACTTGTGTCATAACCCGGCTCCTAGGCGACAAATACGGCATAGGACACAATAGATGTCTAGGAATGAGTGAATTTATTATATTAACTTAAACAACTGAGGTTATAAATACAAATGTGAAGTATGCAAGTCAGTAACATCAGTAATGTAAATGTGGATGTGTGAGCAATATGAAGTGTAAATGTTGTAAAGTGAAAACAAAGCAGAAACCAAACAAAGAGAATGTGCTGCTGCTGGCGGGGATGCAGCCGAATGAGGATGAGAGACCAGAGCAGCGTTGAAACTGGATTTTTATCCTTTTAGGAGCGCCTGAACCAGGTGCTCCAAATCCGTACTCTGCTGATGGTACCTTCAAGGACACATAGGAAAAACAATAACTGGTCAACCACATCAGCACATCAACACTAGACAGGGACCGTCACACTTGCAAGAATAATAAATCTAGTTTCTGCAAGAAACTATTATACTCATTAATAGTCTAGCTCATGCTGCATTACCACAACACAGAGGGAGTCCTTCCTGTTGTTTACTGGACAAGACTAGGGCTGAGGTCTTTGAGTGCATATAGGTTTCCTCTGTTACGTGATTACAAGCACATTCCCCACCCACGTTCAAATAGCTCTCCGTCTCCACTGCAAAGACTTATTTCATCCTGCTGACTAATCAGACTGAATAAACTGAGAGGTGATGACTTTGTTTGTGATGGAAAGCGACACACATGATGGGAAATTATCTGGTCATATGAGAAAACTTTTTATGCTGAAGCTGTTTTCTTCAGATAGTGTTTTTCTTCCCACACTCCAACAGGAGTAAGGCAAGGTTGCCACGTTAGCATACAAACAAAACCTGGAGTGTATCTGTAAGAATTTCTTTAGACTCTAAAAATGCACAAAGGTAAACTACAAAAGAAATGTCAAAAATCCTTAGGATTCTCTAGGCTAGTTAACTGCAATTCAGCTTTGATTGCTGTTGAGGAGTGTCAGTGGAATGACCTGATAATCAGTACAGGCATTTAGACAGATACTGTCATCCGAGTGTAACAGGATATCATAGTCATGTCGCACTAACATGTAAATAGTAATATTCCTATTACAGGAATGAACCACAGGGTCATTAGGATGAACTAGCTCTCCACAGCCTCATTGGGTAAGTGTTGTTATACTGTACAACCATAAACAAACAACCATATACTAAAAAATAATAAATTTTATAATAATAAATAAGTAGAAGGAATTCCAGAAAAGGGAACTAACAATCAAAATGTATCCTGTAAGAAATAAGTAAGGGATAATGCCTTTCAAGGCAACATGAAGCGGAACCAGGCCAGAACCGTCCAATGCACACTCTGAGGAGTCCTTTAATTCCTGATTATGGACACCTCGTCTGCATTGTTGCACATCGGGTCTTTTGTACAAGCCATAACTTTGTTTCCTGGTAACACCAGGGTTTGACTAATACGTTGATGAATAATTACCATCCTATTAAGTTTGTATGCAATGGAAACACTGTTCACCACTCCACTAAATTGGATGAACCTTAGATACGACTTGCCAACGGGAGATACTTCTAGTTCCCTCCTTTGACTCAGCTACGAGCCAGAGGGCTAATGTTATTATAGCAAGATTCAAAGTCAATACCAAATTAAACGCCATGTATACTGACAGCTGCAGCCTGGAATAGTGAGTTTAATACAGTGAACAGGATGTGAGATGATCACTTATACATATGTTGTGGCGAGGATAAGGTGAAAACTTCGGCAGATTTTTACCCTAGTCTTGATCACTAGAGGTACACCGAGTACTGTCGATAGAAAAAGAACAACCAGAATTGGTCTAGCAAACTGGAGATCCTGCCAGCTAATGTCCAGAGCTCCCCAGTTAGTTATATACACTTCTTGGGGCATTATTCTAAGAGTGCCTTTTGCTGAGGTGTTCCACAAGGGAAGAAGCTTGGGAGTAAGAATAACGTGTGTTATCTACTGTGGAGAAAATGGTTCGCGTTTTCCCAGTGGGGGGAGATATTTCTTTACCTCCCCCGCTAAAACATCTCGGGTCGTCTTCATATCTTCTCGGCGCTTAGCCTGAACATAGACACAGCTTGCGCTGGCGTGGATCCATCTCTTTCGTGCTCGGGTTGTGTGATTTCAGGTTGTTGGGCCTCCCAGCAGGACAAGACAATATAGCAGCCAGAACAGCGACGTTGTTTCTCGCTCTGCCCCGGGGAGGAGCTAGATTGAAGAAAATCGCGACGCGCTAGCTCGTGTGTTGGCAAGACCGCCTAATGAAGGTTGTTCAAGAGGGAGGCATCTCTTTCTCTCTTTTTCTGCTCTCTGGGATTTCAGGCGTCCAGAAGGGTACAATCCTTAGATTACATACTCAGCCGGTGATCGCCTCGCTCTGTCTGGGGTTTTACCTCGGCGACAGGCGTAGGGAGCCCCCAGTGAATAAACAGGTGACGGAGCACCCCAGTACTTAGTATCTTTATCGGTATACACCTGGTGGACGATATGACGGTGAAAAGGCCCCCATGTTAGTTGGCGAGACCGTAAAAAGTGAGCCCCCAGAATCCGTCTATGGCAATTACTGTTGATCCTAATGATCTGCTCATGGTTTAACGTATACCCAAATGTTTGGACAAACAAACCTCACATGGCGGTTGACACCTCTGGAGGGGACGAGATCAGGTCATTCTCTGTGCGGTGGTGTTGGCTGTATGTGTGTGGAGGGTGTGTGCGTGAGAGTGTGTATAGGCTGTGTAGGTGTGTGTGTGGAACGTGTGTGTCTTGTTAAGTGCTGGGAAAGGGTCCAACTGGCTAGAAATATAACATGAAATGCTACTAGTTAAAGATGGCGCAAAGGCAGCCGCTGCACACCACTATACACTGCATACGCATACCACCGAAATGATACATGCCAGAAGAAGCGAAAAATACAGCGATCTGTATTAGTCTTCACTCACACGCAAATACATGTGGTTGCATGTGAATGAAAAATTCCAACAGGAGACCAGGCAGCAGCTGGGGAAGGTTGCTGCGTGTACCAAGTGTTACAAGAGAATAATAATTAAGAT
>NW_023339762.1:4151427-4162970 GCF_004916995.1 Morone saxatilis | reverse complement strand
AAGTTCCCCTTTAACACTCAATACTAACAGACCTCTTTTTGAAACCAGTGTCCAGAGTCCACATAGACATCAGACTTAAACATAGGAGGCCATTTTCAAAATGACAGCCAAGACTCACCTTAACAAAGTCATCATTTTAACCAAAACCATGATGTTTCTCTAAACTAAACTAGATTGTTTTTTGAGGTGGGAACCCAAGCAAACCTTGGCCATGCATTGTCACGTCATAAAGTGGATTTATTTTCCAGTGATTTGTAACTTTTGGAAGATACAGACAAACAATGTCATCCTGCTGATAGGGCTGTTGGATCAGCATTCTATTTTATCTGTCGTTCTAGACCGTATGGCATGGATTTGTCTTTTAATTTGGAGGACTTGGAAAGTCTGGTAGCTCACCTGTACAGAGTCTTTACTGCAGCAGCCTGTGTTCAATTCCAACTCATGACCATTTGCTAGGTAACAAAAAGCCTAAAAAATAATCATACTTTTTTTTTATTGAGGACTTGGTCAATCTGGTGTCATTGTATTTCCAGCTACAGTAGGTTGTCTGTCAAGTATGTGGTGTAAATGTGGTACAGTAGGTTACCTTGGAATTGTAAACTAAAAACCAATATGTAAATCTTTTGCTTCATAAAATGCCTTCATTAACAATTGGCAAACCTGTCAAGCAGTATTTCAATTTGAAAACAACTGGCTGTGAATTAAAAGGCTGTTACTCAGAGCAACACTGTTGCTGCTCTCCAAAGACACTGTTGTTTATGAACATCCCAGACCTGAGTCCTGGCTCCCTTTCCTGAAACTGTGCTGATGTGTTGTTCCAGCTACCTTTACCAACTTAATCTATGTTTATTATAACACATGCCAGTCTGTCTCTTCTGAAGCTGGAGAGCCAACATTACACCCTCAACAGCCAGTTCTTAACATAATTGATTGTTTTCATACCAAACTGAGCTTCATTTTGCAATGACAGTGACAGTTTTAACTACTTTATCATCAAAAAGCTACCTCTATTTTGCCCCATATGCCTTTCATTATGCATAAACTCAGCGAGCTTTACATTACAATAAGTGTCATTCATCAACTTCAAGTCTTATGTTTCTGAAAGGCCAAATATTTTAAATATAAAAACACAAATTTATAGCCTGCAGAGGCTTCCAAATCTGTAAGAATGCAGTACAGTGTGTTTCATTGGACCTTAGGCATTTGTGGTCCAGACTGGTTAAAGAGGAGGTGGTGCATGTACTCGATAGTGAAAAGGGCTGTCCTTGTAACAGACTAGAATAGAATGAAAGGAAAACATGTACACAAGTGCAATTTGCAATGGTTCATTCAACCTCTTCGACCCCACTAACCTGCAGTCAAACCGAACAATGGAAACAAATAAATAAATGTACAAAACACCTACATGACATCTAATAAAGAGTCTGAGCAAGCTGATATATAATATATATGATAGAGATATGACTGTCAGACAGTGTGAATGAGATTTTTCCAACCTGTAGGCTACTTAAGTGGAAATAAAAGGTGGAAATGGAATATTGAGCTGTTAAAAAAGAAGCAATAAACAATAAATACCTCATCAGTGATTATGAGGCCTCCGACCATTTTGCCTGTGCACCCCCACATGTGGCCCTCATGTACCCAAACAACACCAGCACTACAACTCCCAGTCGAGTGATACAGGAATACATGCTGTCATCCAGAGGTTAGTGGTTCACATGCTTGAAAATTTAACTCGGAGCGTTGTTAAAATCTCCTTTCTTGTGCCGACGGAGAGCTGAGCCTGTAATTATGCACGCGGTGAGAGTGGTGGGCCGCCTCTGCCAGCGTTGTGGCCAATGAATTTCCTACATCATATATTACGCCCTCGAGGCCTGTAGACATCCTCACGGCTCTGCGAGACCTCTGGCCTTCAGAACATGCAGCGTTGTTGCTATGGTACACGTTAGTCACCATGACAACGTGCTACAGCGTTCTCAGAGGGGGGAGGGGGGTGTAAATAACGCAACACCCACTCTTATTGCCCAATTGCAGTAATGCATATTCATAGTCACATGCGAGTCATTAGGGACAGGTTTTATTAGTCTACCCACCCATCTATCCATCTATCTACCCATCCACCCATCCTTCCATCCTTCTATCCTTTTTGGCTTGACTAAATAGTAATTACTCTGAGGCCAGTTGAAGGATGCAGCCCCCGCCTGCTCTCAGCTAGATTGTAATGGGTTCATAAGCGCTGCTGATTGAATTGATTGCCACAGTTGGAGTCTGGCTGAGATGTACAATGGGGTGGAATATGCAGAGCACAGAACATTAATCAGCTCACACAAACGGGCTACAGGCTCTCATTTTATTTCAGGTACAGTTGAAAATGTATACAGTACAAGTCATATGCAAGAAATGACAGCAAAGACAGAGACAATGTTCCCTTTTTTCTCTGGCAGATGTTCTGTAGTGTTGTCTCGTAGTTCTGTCGTATGCACATGTGCATAAGATACTGTACAGTATCATGAGCAAAGCAGTACAGCTTTACCAGGGCATTTGCTCTTTAAAATGTGCACATACATTACCTTTACACAATAACACACAGAAGTATACTGGTAATGGTTTACTGTACTTACCTTGACAAAAATGTGATGGCCAACAAAAAAAAGAGACACTAATCTAAGTGTCCCAAAGGAAAGGGCAGCACACCTGCAGGGCCAAGCACAATTATTTTAGGGGTCAGGGGTCAAAGTTAAAATGTAAAAGGGGGGGTTACACATTTTTGAGATGACCTCCGTTTCTTCAAAGTTATAATCCTTAAAATTTCACACCAACACTCTATCTGGCTGGCATTCATTTTCATATATCCACTGAATTTGTACACTGATATCTTTTAATATAGCAGCCTACTTTGTCAGTGGCGGAGTCTGCCATTCCCCCACTAGATTCAAAGGGTGATCAACTTTGGAAGAGGAGGCATGTTTGTGTTGGCACAAGTATATCTAGAGTGACTGCTCATCGTCCTGTATTTCTGACAAGTGGCTGCCCCTAGTGAGTTTCATGCCCCTACTGATATGAAAAACGTGTCTTTCACAATCCAGACAAGGCGCAGAGGCACAGATATTTGGCTTCAGTCTGGGTTCTGCTTGTGACCATATATCATTTCCAGGAGCATGTGGAGATCCAGGGGAGCTGATTATTATCGTAAGCTGCAGCCACAGTATGGACGCTGGAGGTCAAACACACAGACAAATACTAAGGGGAACAGGTAGGAGTGGAGGAGAGGACGGACGTGCCGGCGTGACTCATTGAGGTAGACTGGGACTTGTTGTCAAGAACGTAAATGTACAACAACAAAATCACTAGTCTTCCACAACGTGTCACACTCAAAGTAGAGGCTCCTGATTATCTGACAGCAGCAGCCCTGATGTGACATCAAATTGTGAGGATGTTCCAGATTAAAAAAACGGTTTATCTGCCTGTGAAAAGGTGCATTATTAATAATTGTGTCAAATGAAATACTAAAAAAGGTGGCGACATATCCTGGTTAAACATCAAAAATCATGTATCTGAGCAGGAGGAAGCTATTAATATTTACGGTGCTTTACGCTAATCACATAAACCCATTATGCATTCAATGTCACGACACACTCAACTGTATAATGACCAGCCTAGAATGTGTTTGCACTTTCATTGCATGAATCACAATTACATTATTCATTCATCACGCATAATGTAAACATCGAGGGACATTAAGGCATTTTGGATTTACATGTGTTGAAGCAAACAGGAAACAACACACAGTGGGAGAGACAAAGCTTGATGAATTCATTTAAGAGCACATGCAAACACACACACACACAAAGTCACTGTTTCAGCATGGATCCCGCTCTGCTACAGCTGGGCTAGAGTGTGGAGAGAGATCTCAAACACACACACAGACACAGAGTGGCTGTTTTAATGAAAAGAAGAGGAAAAGGACACAAGTTTAATCTCCTGGCATTGGTTCTCTAAAGCTCTGCCAATAAAGTTGGATCTCTGCAGGATAAGGAAGAGGAGAGCAGAGGAGAGGAAGGAAAAAGGTAAGGAAGGTACAGAAGGTAAAGGAGGAAAGGAAAGGAAAGGAAGGGAAAAGAGGTAGTGGGAAAACAAGGGTAAAGAAAAAGAAGGGGTGAAAAAGAAAAGAGAAGGGAAAGGAGAGGAAATAAGAGACTAAAGGAAACCAAGAGACAAAAATGGGAGAGAAAAGAAAAAAGAAAGGAGAGGAAAGGAATGGAAAGAGGAAGGAAAGAAAACAAGAGAACATGAAAACGGGAGGGAGAGGAAAGGGCAGAAGCGGAGAGGAGAGATAATTAAAGAAAAAGAGATGAGAGGAGTGGAGAGGAAAAAGGGCAAATAAGTGAGAATAAAGCAGCGAGATAACTGTTCTCATCCTCAGCAATTGTCTGTTATTCAAGTCAAACATCACAACACTATTTGTGGCTGCAGGTTGTGTTGTGAATGACAAATATCCTGTAAATGAATGATAATGGCTTGTTTAGCTGTAGCCCGCCTACAGCGTCTCTGCTCCATCCTATTTCCTGTTAATATCGCTGGCTTCAGCCTTGCTGACCTCTCCGCCGTTCTTCTATTTCTATTAATCTTTAATGGCGGGTAAACGGCCCCGCGCCACACACTGACCGACATGGCTTTCCCACCTCATTATTGTCCTGGAGGAGAAAGGGGAAAAACAAAAATCACTTATTTGTCTGAAATGCACGGAGGATGTCTGTGATGTTTGCGACCTTACTCCGCCGCCTGTTTTGTCTGCGCAGAGCTCTTTCAAGCTTCAATTCCTGTCCTTTAATTACGGCCAATGTGGTCAAGATGTGTGACTTGTCGTCTAATGACGGCCATCTTCCCCGGGCTGATGGTTTTATTGTGACAGACAGGTCGCAAAGCTAAGGCACAGCAGAGAGCAGCAGAGCAATAAAGTTATACATTTTGAGTGTTTTTGTGCTCATTTTCCTTTTTGTCTCTCTTTTTTGTTTTTTTTACCCTGTCTGTCAGGTCAATCATCTGTAGCCTACAGTATACACACACACACACACCGGTGCCCTGCTTGCTGATCTCAACAAAGGCCTGTGACACTGTGACATTTTGAAGTAGATGAAATGACCGGCAGGGTCGGGGAGTGCTGCGCTCCGTGTTTTACTGCTTGGGCATAAGAGCTCTTAAGACCTAAAAAGAACACACACACCCACACACCCACACTCACACATCTCTTTGAGACCTCAATACCTGCTTCAATACCTTTCTATTCCTATCCCTGCTTTCTGGGTGCTCTGCTCTGCGGAGCCTTTCAGGTCCTCGTTGGGGTTGAGGCACTACAGGACCCAATCAAATCTCAGTCTAAAGCCCATTAAAGAGCTGGACCCAGGGGCTGTTGAGCTGTTAAATGTATAATTTAAAATTCGTATATTACTACTGCTGGAGGAAAACTTCATATCTCAGAGAAGCACCCTTTTCTCTCCAGGAATTAGGTGACAAATTCTTATTTTACCCATGACAAGAATGATTGATGTCTGAAATCACACAACAGGATAAATGGATTTCACTAGTTTGCATATTAAAATATACTGTAGAGGATTCTGGGAGGTTTAGTACACACCCAATGCTGGTGTTATCACAAGCTTTAAAAGCATGTGATTACTGAAAAATTACAGCTTTCCACATGAACAATACTGTTTTCTCAACACCAATAAAAGTGATCATTTGTCAGCTGAAGAGCGCGTGGAGCACTTGTTTGCATTATGGGGTTTCTGTAAGTGGCACTCTTTTTTTGATCTGGCTCTCACTGTCCGGTGGTATTCTGTATTTCTCTTACAGTTACCAAATCCTATGAAAAGACCAAAACCAAGAATCAATTGATCCAACTAACAAGCACTCTCTGTGTAGATAAAGCCTGTCTTGCTCGCCTGTGCCATAGACCTCCATGTCTCCAAAAACACATAAGTGAGCCACACTGGGGGACATGCTCCTTCATAATGATCATGATATGAAATGTCCACTACAGCACCAAATGTGTATTGAACCAGGGCTGAAAATAGTCAACACACACACTGAGACATAAGAACACGTTTCATCTTTGTAATTTTTCGATGTTTGTTGAAAATAAGAAAAACTGTCTTAGATCCTGGAGACTCTTCTTTTCATTGGTTGTTGCAGCCCGTGACCATGACTGAAACATTGTCTAATGACAGTGGGAGTTCAACTCAGCTTTTCTTTTCACATCATCTATGCACCTGTCTACCAGATGTGCATCAAACAACAGCTTTCACTAAGTGGCACAGTTTTTATATCACAATGATAACACAGCGTAGCATAACTGACAATTACTTTCTGAAATGTCACAGGTTACTTCTTTAAATACCTGACAGAGTTTAGAGCAGGAGTCATAATGAAGTTGTTTTGGTTTCCTAGAGACTAATAAGGGACTGTATGGAAATGACTGGGGTGGGGGAGGGGGCAGAATCTCATGTTACAATATTTGAAAAGCAACACCCTCCCCAGCATTATTAATATATTTTTAACTTTCCTTCCTACCAATATCTCAAAATATTATTGAACGGTACAGAATTGGTACAACTTATTTAATCGTGTACTCCTATTTAAACCTCAGTATCTATATAGAGGTGAAGCTGAAATTGCCAAATTTATTACCATGGGAACACGCAACAGCTCTGAAGGAGGCTGTAATTGTTTTTTTGTTGTTTTTTTTACCATTCGAAATTCAGAAAATAAATCAGATGACATTTCAACTTATGTTTAAGGACAGTTGTATGTCCAATTGTCCATTGTGCCACATGACCCCAATGTACTGTAGATATCTATGTCATTATTAAAGAAAGGAAAGGCTAAAATAATATCAAAATCTGTGAATAAAAATAATTAAAAAATATAAAACCACCCCTGCACTCTTTACCCTTTATCCAAAAGAAATCTGACCCACTTTTCTCCCCAAATCATTTTGTACAGTCCCTAACTTAACTGTTCTTTTAGTTGTTGCAGCTTTAGATATAAATCTTTATCATCTTGTGGTGAACTTGTACAGCCTCCACATTGCACCACGTCGAGTCTGTAGTTTCTCTCTTAACAATGCCCTCATCAGAGGCTGCTGTCAGAGCAAACAATACTCAGAATGACAGCTGCCTTCGCTGGCCCGCACCGCCACCAAGTTTAAGTTACAGGAGCCATTGATTCTCTATGGGGTGCTGGCTGCCTGGGTTAGCACACACAATGCCGGGGCAACAATGTGGCTGCATTGTCCAGGTCACAGCGCTGAGCAGGAGAGTGACAGCGTACAGCGAGCTATGAGTTCATTAGACCAGCACTTCTCTCCTTTCTCTCTCTCTGTCTCTCTCTCTCTCTCTCTCTCTTCTCTAAGTACTCCTCTCTCTCTCTCTCTCTCTCTCTCTCTCTCTCTCTTCTCTAAGTGTGCCCTTCTCAGTACTCATTAACGTCCAGTATGAGCCACTGAGTTACAGGTATTAGCTGAGGAACATTGAAGATCGCCACACAAGGACATGCTGCCTGGTTAAACCCATGAACCCACCCCCCCACACACACACACACATAGAATGACACATTAGGAATTAGCTCCACGTTCTGTCTGCTTCTAATTTTCACATTAAAAAAGCATATTAGGAAATAATGGGCTCCCCATAGTTCACATAACTTAGTGGCTCCAGTTATCTCTGTCTCTCTGTCTTTCTGGAGGACTTAGGTCACTGCAATATACTCAGACTTGTGCAGAAGAAAAGCTTGGAGGATGAGAGTTTGGGACTATTATTCTCACAGCCCTGGTCCAACAATTATGGGAAGCCTGCTGAATAGGTCTATGTCATTAGAGCAGGCTAAATTATGCTCTTCACTTTGGGATGAAGGTCCTTTCACTCAGAGCCAAAGAGAAAAATAACCGGGAGAAGACAGTGGTGTTCACCATGAGGCTGACAGACTGTTCAGGGACAGCATGCTTTCATTTCTCTCCTGGTAATGTTCTATATTAGACTAATGTTCAATTAGGTTGTCAAGGCCAGTTAGTGAAATGTAATTCTTTTACAGAGGCAAAGGGGGAAAAATCCTTTTATCATATTCTATCGTATCCAATGTGAATAATTCCCCTTTACATGTATGGTAAGCTAATCAAATCATTAACTATTCGTTCATGATGATGATTTCAAATAGGTTAAGAATTAATGTTAATGACATGCAAATGGAGAGCCTCTAAAGGGGTTTCTTTTAATTTACGCTGCCACTTCATATGGACAAGGCTCTCAACGTGGGGATGATGCAAGGGCACAGGGTTTTTAAATGAAGAAGGTGTGCGGTGCCACAACAGGGGGTGGACAAAATGACAGGTACACCTTATAATATAACGCAATCCGACTTGGCGCCACACCGCAGATGACGTTCTCGCAATCTCAAGAAAGAGCCGAGCATTACAACCTTCACAGAGTATTGCGCGGATGTTCTGTTGGATCACATTATATTCTAGTGTTGCTGTTATTGTGCACACATCCTGAGTATTATATATCAAAGCTGGTTTATCTGCGACCCAGTTGCACTCTCCCGCCTCAACCAGCTCTCATGTGACACACGAGTGTATAATCAATCACATTCCTTCTTTTGAATCGATGTTTTTTTGTGAAAAGATGAACATTTGAATTCATTCTCCAATTATTAATGAAGTTAAATAGCAGCAACTGGACAGATGTTGGGATTGTTGACCAAAACATTTCATTTTGCTAATTAGATGAAAATGTCCTTTTGTTTTTAATTTTAAAGTATATTTGATTTCTTATTACAGATTCAGAACTGTATTTGGGGTTTTTACAGTCTGAGCTAATCGATTAAAAGGATAAGCGTCTGTGGCCAATAATTTGGTGCCTTACGTTAACATAGTGCATTATGTCTGACCGGCGGAGCCTCTGTGCTCGTTTTACGTTAAATCAAACTGGTGAGGCTGACCGCTGGCTCCTGGGACTCATAAACCCAAATGCCACGAGGGCAAACGGGGCAGAAACAAGCTCCAGTTGACCGGCTGCAAAGACACAAGGGGCCGTTACGCTGTGCTGCAGTAAAACAACACAATCTACACTGAATATGGACAAAACATGTATTTGCTGCACAAACCAAAGCCTCTCCAGGCTTGAATACGGTTTCCTTAATTACCTCAGCTTCTCTATAACTCAAGCTTCTCTTCTGTGATTGTTGTAGATTTAATTACAAAAATCAATATGGAAAATCCACCCAGATGCAGACTGAAAAGACCACGAGAATACATTGCATACACCCTCTGCTCTTTCCTTTCTTTTCCTTTCGCTCCCTATTTTCTCTCCTCTCCTCTCTCTCCTCCGGTCTTCTTCATCCCCACGCACTTCCTCTCTCAATCTCATCCACCAGGTTATCTAGTCTTCTCATTTCGCACTCAATCTAAAGCAAAACCACAAGGCCCCGGCCGGGGCGTGACCGGACGAGTATAGGCCGTAGGTGACCAAACAATCACCAAAACGAAAACCTCACTGTCGTATCCGAATATTTCTAGTGTTTAGTGAATTGTAGAGCCGGGGAAGACAATCGGGGCGAGTGGATAAAATGAGCCGACCCTGAGATAGTGACCAGCATGCAAGAAACCAGGACGATGGCCATACTTCCATGCACCAGCGTGGTGGTCATATTTCATCCCTGGAGTCATTTGTCTAACTCCCGCCACCACCCAACCACAACCCCTCATCAATACTCTCCATGGCCTTCTCCACTCAGACCCACTGTCCCAGCTCATCTGTTCCAGCTCTTTTTTTTGAACCCTTGCGTTTTTGCTGATTGTGAAGTGACATGCATTTTCTCTGAGAGTAGACCGTTCCAGGATCTCTCTGAATACGAGGACGCAGAGGCTGCAGACAGGGAAGGGATGACGAGGACCATTTGCAAGGGTCGCTGTAGGGCCTGGAGTCATTAGCAGTGGCCCTATTGGATTGGACCTCGAAAGTGTAGCCTGCAGAGGACCTGGGGCGCTGAGCCGGGACGCAGTGCCAGAACCGATGCAGGCCGGTGGGGCTTGCCGCCGGCTCTTCAGAGTTGTTAGCAGGGCTTGGGGTATTTGTGAGTTCTGCCCACAGTCGCAAAGACACACACAGGAGCGGCTTGTAAATGTGGACACCCCAGATAATTGCAGGAGGGTGAGACGGTTTAAGTGTGTCAGGGTGTTGTTTGGCTAGACCTCGTGACCTGGATGTCTGCAGGTACCAGACTCGTCTCTCTAGGTGGGGGTTTTGAAAGCTAAAATTTGAGTACGTAAATATAATGAACGAATTATGCAAATACTAAAAGGTAGATACAATAAGATACTGAAGGAGGTTAAGAGCACGTATTTTAGATTGGGTTAACGAGTTTGTGTTATTAGTAAAACAAGTCAGCTCAGTCATGTTGGGCTTGGTCAGTGGTGGATGCTGTGTAGATAGCCTGCGAAGTAAGTCCTGAAGTGGAGACCCCTGCGAGATCTTACTGTTCCACATATGTTTTTGACTACTAGGATTAGTTGGTAAGCACAACGAGAGTCTAGGAGTAAGTGTGCACCTCTGAGAGGAGGCGCGGTGACAGCTAATGAGAGGAAGGAAGAGAGGGGGAAATCTGGTGAACTGGTGAAGGAGATTGGAGCATGATGGAGGAGAGAGGGAGGCGACGAAGAATCCAGGGAGCGAGAGTACCAGGAAAAAGTGAAGATGTGAGGAACAGCAAGCGAAGCAACAAGGGGAGAGCAGAATGGCGAGCAGGCTGGAGGACCCAATCGTGCGGTGTAATCGCAGAAACAGTACAACTCTGGGATTGATCGAACAAGCGGTGACAGCGATGAGACTGATGTGCTGGTAATGTATGTGAGCGGGTAATGTGGAGGGAGGGTGTAGGGGTGGGGGGCATTATATTATACCACTCCCCCATAACCTTCTCCCGCTACATTGAGCACCCGTCTCTCTCTAACTCCACCGTAACGGAGGCGGCCCTGAATGGGAGACACAACCTTGAATATCATTTGCTCCATTGCGAGTAATATATAGAGTGTATGTGAATGGGGGAGCGCGTAACCATGTGTTATCCTGCCTCCCACACCCTACCACCCACCCCGCGTCCTGTCCAAGAATAGACATTAGAAAAGGAATTCTCTGAAGAGCGCCAGTGTGCGTCCTGCCCTTCCCCTCACTCTCAAGAATGACACAATGTTTATACTAATATATTCGGCTCTATGATGAGCAGAACGAATTTCTCCCTGTCACTCTCCAAACAAGTAAAATGCCACAGCATAACCATTATGCATTTGCAATGTCTGAAGAATATAATATCATATCATTACAGTGTTAATAATATTCAGGCACAGTAATACGAGTTTACACACGAAATGAAATGGTTAAATTAGAATGGGTCGCAGCAACTTTAAGATAATAAATCTTTCTTTTATGTTGGGCTACCGAAGGTACAGTCCTCGAAGACTGGGAATTAGAAACGTAGAGTAAAATTAGGAT
>NW_023339762.1:4148154-4151327 GCF_004916995.1 Morone saxatilis | reverse complement strand
GCCTGCAGAGACACTGCGTGCAGCGGACGCAGTGAGGAACATGGCAGTCCAGGGGGGCCTTCCCGCTCTCAGATTTACAGTTGGTTTTTAAGTTCTGCCACAGTTGCAGACCACACCAGAGCGGCGTAAAGTTCAGCAACCCAGAAGATTCAAAGTTTAAGTTTCCGGTTTCGTGCTGACCCTCTGAAACTGACTTCTGCAGAAGCTCTCTAGTGGGGTTTAAAGCCTACAAATAATAATAATATAATAACAATTATAACTAAAATATAATAGCTGCATTAAAAGCACTATTAGTTGGTTAATTTGTTATTTAAGAACCAGTCAGTCAGTCATTGTCTTTCATTTGGATGTTGTGAAGCTGCAAATAATCCTGATTGACCCGCCAGACTCTTTCCACATATTTTGACTGCTATTATTGTAAAAACGAAGTCAGTGAAAATGTCACTGAGCGCGGTGACAGCTAATGAGGAGGAAGAGGGGGGGAAATCTGTGAACTGGGTAAAATGGCATGATGGAGAAATGGAGACAAGAAATCCAGGGCGAAACAGGAAAATAAAATGTAAAAAAACAACAACAAGGAGAGCAAATGCGAGCAGGGAGACCCAATCTGCTGTAACGCAGAAACAGACAACTCTGGGATTATCAACAACGGTGACAGCGGATGATGATTGCTGGTAATGTATGTGAGCGTGTATGTGGAGGGGAGGTAGGGTGGGGGGCAATTATGTATAACTCCCCCATCTCTCGCTACATTCCCCTCTCTCTCTACCCCCTACGGCGGCCCTGATGGGACACAACCTTTCATTTGCTCATTGCGGTAATTGGTGTATGTGAGGGGGAGGTACATGTGTTCTGCTCCCCCTCTGCGTCTGTCAGAGAATTAGAAAATGGAATTCTCTGAAGAGCAGTGTGCGTCTGCCTTCCTCATCCAAGATGACACATTTTCATTATTCGCTCTGTGACAGAACAGATTTCTCTGTCCTCTGGCCACCAGCATACATTATGATTTGCAATTCTGAAGATAATTCATATTGTGATTAATTTCGCAGAAGTACATTTAAACGAATGAATGTTAAATTAATGGGTTCAGCAATTAAGTCTTTTTTTTTGTTGCTACAGGTCATCCTCAGCTGGGATGAAAATAATAAATGATAACATCTCTTTACAACTGAAAACAGTGCTCAAATTGGTTCACAAATTAATTAGCCCTATTAAATGAACTAAAAAGGAAGTACATTTCTCCCTCAAGTATCATCAACTCATGCCACCTTGCCTGTTACAATAAATCCCTTTTAAAATCAAATAGCATATTCCTAATACTCATTTATCTGAATTTTAAGAATACACTGGTAAATAATTTGTTCTTTTCATTTGCTAATTTGTGATGAAAAACCAACAGTTTCACACCAATGTGAATAAGTCTGTAATTACCTGCTTTAAAAGTGTCTATCTCGCCTATAACGAGTAGTAGCCTATTCAAATGAATATATTATTAACCAATTACTTGGCTATTACAGTGCCTTACAAATGAACAGAACTTACTTTTAATATTCTTGATGTAAAATCTTAATTTGATGCCTTTTCACATAAAACCTAAAAAAAAACGTTAGGTAGCCTTCTTCCCTTTATTGGACAATCTGAAGGGCACAGGGAACGGCAGACAAAATATGTTCTTGTTTCTTGTTAGCAGTTACTAAGCTAGCTTAGCTAGGACGTAGTTTATCTTGTTTTATGTTTATCCTTATTATGATTAGATTGGGCTACTTTCTCATTTATATAGTATATCAACCTCAATTACTAAGTCATTGGAGCATCCACATTTTTTCAATTCAATAGCAGAAAACAGGAAGTGGGTAAATTCGCTTTAGCTGAAACTCTCACCAGCTAGCTAGCTGTGTAGTCGCTGCTAATGTTTTTTGTGAACGATGGCAGCCAGCTTTCGCCTGAGATTAATTTTTTCTTTATCCTTTATAGAAATTACAACTAGGTGATCCTATGACGTTCTTTGTTAAATACATTCCTTTTACTTTACTTTTTAAAATTTACTTTGGTAAAAACATTAAAACCCAACCGTGGTTAGACTTTTGTATGTTGCCCCACTTGGCCACAGACAAAACATAGTTCAATGTAAATAAAAATATATGATGTATTTACATTTTTTTTTTACCAAACATACTGTTAAATTGTAGTATTCTGGAAATTTAGTAAAGGCTTAGTATTTACAGTGAATCATTTAAGTAATATATGAGCACACATGCCAATCACAGGTCAAAATATTGCTAAATTTAATTAGAATTATAAAAGCCAGATCCATTTGGGAGCTGAAAGAGCCAGCTGGAACTGCTGAGCTGAGCCAAATGACCTGGATCACTAAAAAATTCCCATCACTATCACTATCGCTGCAGTTTGGTGTTTTTTGTTAAAAAAAGATTTTTTCTAATTTTCATATTGTAAAACAGGTGTTGAAAAGTCATTGTGCTGGTTACTTAGACTTCGTAGGGTAGTGATGATAATCAGTAATAAATGAAGTAATCTGTCATGTAAAATACCATATATTCTATCTATCTGTTACTATCATACATACTATTTGGTTTATTAGAGATATAAAGAGAAGTAAACATCATTACATCCTTTTTGTGATGATGCCACATTCAGTAACAAGGTCTTCATTTTGAGAACCAATAGCACTAACAGTGCCACTAGTGTGCTATCATCATTTAGTCTTGTTTTGTGGTAATTACAAGGGTTCACAGTTAATGTGAAAAGGCTGTATTCATTTTTAAAAATGCTATAAATCCATATCAGAATGGCTATAAATTCCCTCTGTGTCTCTGAAGGGATCAAACACACAACCGAATGGGAAACAGAGCACCGAGCGTAAATGTCTGAAATAATCTGGGAGTGGAAATGTATCTGTAAAAAAAACACTGGACATATAAATAAATATTTAACCCTTTGGCAGCCTATTCAAGAGTGAATGAAAGACTCTGTGATCGCCAGTCATGGTTGGAGAATCGCTGAGGGGGAGAACAGAGAAAACAGCCAGACCACTGACCTCTCACCGAGGGAGCATCCTGTACACGGCGGCCTGAGACGAGGGCTCGCCGCAGGGGGAGAAGCAGCCAGAGACATGGGGGCGGCGGGCAGGGGGAAGGAAGCGGAGAAGGGAGGGG
>NW_023339762.1:4141371-4148054 GCF_004916995.1 Morone saxatilis | reverse complement strand
TTGAAAAGTCCATTGTGGCTGGTTACTTAGAGCTTCGTCTAAGGTGGTAGTGATGATAATCAGTAATTAAATGAAGTAATGCTGTCATGTAATAATTAATATATTCTATCTATCTGTTTTACTATCATACATACTTACAATTGGTTTTAATTTAGAGATATAAAGAGAAGTAAAACCATCAATTAATCCTTTTTGTGATGATGCCACACTTCCAGTAAGCAAGGTCTTCATTTTGAAACCGCAATAGGCACTAACAGTGCCAACTAGTGTGCTATCATCATCTTAGTCCTTGTTTTGTGGTAATTACAAGGGTTTCACATTAATGTGAAAAGGCTGTATTCCATTTTTAAAAATGCTAACTAAATCCCATATCAGAATGGCTATAAATTCCTCCCTGTGTCTCCTGAAGGGATCAAACCACACAAGCCGAATGGGAAAACCAGAGCACGCCGAAGCGTAAATGTCTGAAATAATGCTTGGGAGTGGAAATGTATCTGTAAAAAAAACAACTGGACATATAAACTAAATATTGGTAACCTTTGGCCAGCCCTATTCAAAGAGTGAATGAAGACTCCTGTGATGCGCCAGTCATGGTTTGGAGAATCGCCTGAGGGGAGAACAGAGAAAACAGCCAAGCACCACTGACCTCCCTCACCGAGGGAGCATCCTGTACACGGCGGCCCCTGAGACGAGGGCTCGCCGCAGGGGGAGAACCAGCCAGAGACATGGGGGCGGCGGGCAGTGGGAAGGAAGCGGAGAAGGGAGGGGGTGGGCTGTTGCTGGAAGAGCAGCAGGGAAGGCGAGGTGGAGAGGCGAGGGGAGCTCTCGAGAGGCAAGGTTATTGGGTTAGGGGAAGGAACGCGAGTGGTAAGAACAGAGGAGAGGAGGAGGGGTGCCTTGTTGAGGGAGGAGAGGTGAGGGAAGTGGTGTAAGAGAGGTGCGAGGTAGAGGAGAGAAATGGGGGAGTGATAGCGAGAGAAAGGAAAGGTGCTATGTAGGGATTAAAGCTGAAATGAGCGACATATGGAAAAGGTGAGAGAGGTGGAGAACATGAAGGAAGAAAGTGGTTTGGGGAGTGAGGAACGACAGAGAAATCCTTTATTAAAAGATCACATTTTGCTCCAGACCCCCTTACGCACCTGGCGCCAAACTACAACCTAATGAAATCATAATCAGATAGAACAAAATCAGATCAAGTGCAGGTGTAAATGCACCCGGGGCACGCTGAAGTTCAGCCCCCGCCTGCATGGTGTAATTGTGTACACAGAAATATACTCACAAACAGGTGGAAGGCAGCTCAGACTGCAGCCCACTTGTCAATATGGATTTATGAGGATACTTGTAGACTGTACAGCTGACTGAACAAGCCCAAGCGCTTCCTGTCAATATTAATTATCTTGTAAATATTACCAGTGGAGGGAGAGGAACCCAAATTGGTAAATGCATACAGGAGATGTATTTTAATGTCAGAGGTATCTCTGTTCTAAATCATATGAGACGTATGTTAATGTCAGCTGGAAAGGGGGTTTAAGAGGGAAGGGCAATTTTTTGGGGGGAGCTTATGTTTGTCCTTTCAGGTTTATTAGATAGGATATACATTGGGGGAGAAGTGGGGGAGGTGTAGCAAAAGCCGCAAGCCTGATTGGATGCGGAGACATTGCGAGCACGCGCCTTATCGACAGCAGAACGCCACACGAGCACCCACGGTTAAAGTGGGCGCCGGGGGGATGGAGAGATGGGCAGGAGGATAAATAGGAGAACAGGTGCTGTGTGCGGAGGCCGGGGGAGGAGGGGGGAGGGGACGGAAGGAGCTGTGGTGAACAGCAGGGTGTGAGGTGAAAGGGTGAGGGTGGCAGCACCGTCGACACAGTCGCAGGGGGAGAGCGAGGTAAGCAAAGGGAGAGAAATGGATGGACGGGGGCGGGGTGAGTGGTGCGCTTGGCGGGGTCTGCGAGTCAGAGAGCCCTCACTGGGTTCACGATTTGATACAGTCCTTTCTATTCTGGCTCTCTGGCCGGGCCTGAAGCGCTTTCCTCTGGCCCTCAAATGTTCCCTGTCCTTTCATTTGCTTCTCTTCCTATTGACTACATCCTTTCCCCAACCCTGAACTCAAATCTTAAAGGACATTTTACGCAACTGCAGCTTCAGGAGGAATCTGAAATTGGAGGAGTATCAAGTGAGGGGCAGATGTGGTAGAGCTCACCGTAGGTGAGACCATCCGTCACTGGACCAAAAGCTCATTGATGTGTAGGAGGCAGTTTGAATTTCAGCCCTAAATTTCAACTTCCTGACACAAGACTTCTATGTGTCTCAATTAGCGGTGGCAGATATTGACTCATTTAATTTTAACAGTTAAAAAGTCGTGCCTCACCTCTAACCCTAAATCTGCGACACCACACCTACACAGTCCTGAAGAAGCAGAGTTTTCAAGCGTTAAACTCTTACATATGTAATGCTTAAAAGACCAGTGTGTAGGATTCAGTGGGATAAAGTGAAGTTAGAGTTTGCAACCATGTGAATACAGCTTTACATCTGGAAACAATAACCCTGGTGATGTTATCAGGGTTGTCTTCAGTCAGACTTGAGAGATTGTGTTATAAACTGGCTGCATGGACTTAAAAGATGAGGATGTTTAGGGAAGGCAGGGAAGGACTAATGCATTATGGGAATTGTAGGATTTGGCGTATTTGAAGCTTCACTCAAATTAGGGTCCAAAAGTCAGTAAGTCTCTGCTGCACTAATTGTCACTAATTTCTTTTTAAAATCTGTCTCATGTAAGTCCGGCAACTTTATGGAACCGCAAATTCTAAATTACTGGAATTCCTCTTTAATGTTAAAGAGAAAACCTTAAGATCTGCTCCAGGTCTTGAAGTAGCAACTTTATATAGTGATGACCCACAAAATGACCTATTTTTTTTTTTTTTACAAAAAACATCCTCTTTCATAAGAACTAAATTGTTTCTGACAAGGACAACAAGTACAAGAACACACACACACCAGTTCAGACTGGGACATCAAGACAATGTTTTTGGGCTCCTGCTGGTTTTCACTGGCGGCGACAAGCACCTGTGCGTTGTGTGCAACAAAGGTTCCTAGCAACAGTCGTCGAGGAGAGACATCGTCAGGATGCACACCTGTTTGATCTGCCGGGACCCTCTGTGATAAGTGGCCCCGGTAACCATAGTGACCAGGATATGGGATGGATCCATGTGGTGCTATTGAATGGCCTTGGATTATAAACACACATACATACGGAGACACACAAGGACGCACACGCAAACACACAAACACAAATCATGCTTGAGGAAGTACGCTGCACACGCCTACAGCCACACACACACAGTAAATAAACAAGCACAAAAATGCACTGTGAGAAACAGCATACAAACAACACAAAATCACGCAAATACAATAAAGTCGTACACATAACGAGGCAGCACATCACCTCAGAGCATGCCCAGCTTCACACCTGCATGCACACTCGTAACAGACTTCACACATGGAGAAACGTGCAAAAAACGGTCCAACATTCAGAGAAGAAATGAACAGCAACACAAACATGTAGGGCGAATCAGAGAAACAACACAATGCTGTGCGTAGAGAAAAACGAGGCGGCAGATGGCCGACATGCTGATAGTTACTCACAGTGTGCAGGTGGACGAGGAAGCGCTTTGCCTCTCGCTAAAGAACTCTGCATCGACCTTGGAGTAAAGAAATGTGAATCGTTAACTGCGGTAGTCATTCACACAAAAATAGACGTACAAATCTGCAGAAATACATAATTGTCTGCACTGTTACATTTTGTATAGACTGAAAAGCCTGATAGAAATGTGAGTATTTAAATGCAATCAGACATGAACAATACTGCGAGCTGCTCTGTGAGCTTTTCCCGCTTGATACACGGGAATGTGAATAGAAGACGTGTGAAAGTGTAAGTGCTGTTCGGCTCTATAGTTCTGGTATATGTACTCATGTGCACTGTGCCACGTCTGATGCATTGAAATGTTAATGAAGCAACAATCTGTGCTGTTTGTATTCAAATAATTTCACATGTATAGATAATACACCTGTGCAGCCCTCTGCACAGGTTAACCTACACTGTTCTGCACAAACATTGTATTAATGAAGCATTGGAACCAATTAACAGACCTACTACAGTTGTATAGTATTTACAATGCAAGATAATTACACATTAATGTTTCTTATTCCCTCCCTGGCTGAGGAAGTTAATCAGCAGATCTTTAATTATATTTCCCTTCTAATTGTTATCCTGAAACTACTTTCTATCACGCTGGACAGCTATTTTAAATTAAATGTAATTTTAAGGTGTATGATATCATTGGTCTGCTTATCATTTTCTCCAAATAAATGGTAGAGTTGAGAGATTAAAAATTAAATAAAATAACAAAACAAATCAATAAAAGGCAGTTTAGTTTAGATTAGGACTCATGCCTTATAGCGACTGAGGGACTCACATGCATGTCCGGTACTTACAATGAAAGTAGCCAGTTGTTTGTACCATAGCAACACAGTAATACACAAAAGCACTCATGTGTATGCTGCAGATCTAGTCTCTGACATTCCAGCATGATCCTTTATTTGCATTAGTCTGTATTTTCCTTTATGCTGACAGTCTTTTGTCAGTGCTATTGAAATAAACCCTTTCTTATCATTGTGCAGAGAGGCGAGCCTGACAGCTCAGATGTTATAGTCTGTCAGAGAACAGACAGACAGACCGACAGCCTCATCCTCTATTCTGCGAACCAATGACTCACAACCTCATGAGGACGGAGCAGCTCGAGCTAAACAGCAGAGCGTCTTTCTGCTCTGTCTTAAACAACTCGCCTTTCTAGAGACAAATTTTCTCTCAGCACGGAAAATAAAAATAACAAAGAATGAGCGTGACTTCGACCCTCATTTGAGATTCAGTCTACGCTAATGTTCACTTTGCCATGTGTTTCTCGTAGAACGGGAGAATAACAGCAAAGGTGCCACAGCTGGGGATCAAATGTCAGACCATCCACGCAGCTACCAGCCTGCTGATCCGCACAGTCTGACTCAGTGGAAACTGTCAACCAGCCACGGTTTCATCTCATCATACACTCACTCCAAACAGATAAATGAGTTGTCGGTTTACTGCTCGTTAGTCCGTTTCAATACTCCAGTCTCTTTTTTGCATAGTGTGTCTGGTGTTCGCTGCAACCAGTCATAATGAGGATGTTCTACCACCTGTCAGTGCACGATTTGTTCAATTAACACCTTTTAGACGAGTCCAGTAAATATGTTTTTTTCTCCACATGTTAATTTTTTTAATTTTTTTTATTTGTCCATCATTTCAACCGGTTCCACGGGTAAAATATTATTGTGGGAACCTTTTTTTTTTAAGTTACTGTCGACAAAACAAACTACTGAAACAATAATGTGACAAGATAATGATTCAACATGTGCCCACTTCATTAAAACATCTCTGACATTTGTTTTACAAAACACCCAGTCAGGAAACTCTGTTTCTTATGCAGAAGAGATGAGGTTCATATTTCTATTGTTATACATGAACAAAATCAACAGAAGTTACGGTAGTTAGCGTTAGCCACAATCACTAAGCGGAAAAAGGCAAAATAAAATACACACTGCCACTTAAGTCAGTAAGTCCACTTACAATTGCTCTAGTCTATAGACTTTTTTTGTCAAAACTAATGTCAAAGTGATTTTGAGCCATGACAAACACTGTTGTGTTAGCAGTGGTAATAAAGAGTAAGGACCACATAGTATCTAAATGTACCTAAATTACACCTGCAGGTGAGTTTTAAAGGTGTTTCATGTGCTGTAGCTTACTAGCTTACTTACTATCCAGCCTTCAAGCCTACGTTAGCGGGGCACTTTTCCTTGGTGTACGGTTATTCAACAAGCTAACGTACAGGACACGCATTCATGTCTATACGTTAGATAGGAAGAACAATAAAGAAAAAGGAGACGTTAGCTAGCAAGCAAAGTTAACGCGGGTTGTAAGTCTGCGAGTAGCGGGCTGCTGCTGTTAGCCAGTAACTGTGTCCGATATCACTCCCAACTTACTATAAAGTCCGCACTGCCACTACATTTACCCTCTCACATTTTATTTAAGTGTAGGATTCTACTTTCTGTTAACATCCTATAATGCAAGGTGTCACATTTTATATATGAAAAAATAATGCTGCTTAATTTTGGGCTCATTATATGATAGAACAGTGATTTTACAGCTTTTATTCAGATATTCAAAGAGGTCGATGCAATGCAACACAGAAAATATGTAAAATATACATTTCTCCACTGCGGGTGCTGTTTTTTCTCTAAGTCGAGCACAGGACATGAGATTCGTGAAGCAGATATACGGTGTAGCAACAAAAAAACTTCTGACAGGAAATCCAGATAAAAAGACATCTTACTGCGTTCAAACCTCATAGCAACGGGGGCAACTAAACCTCAAAGAGAATCTCCAGAACACAGCATCCCATTTTGTCAATATTTGCAATTTGATATTTGACTTCCTTGTTAAAACTCCAACATTATAAATAAATAAAACCTGACCTTGCTTTTACTGCATCAGTTAATCTCTGTAAGGCAGCTCCACAAACCCTAACAAGCCTGTTGCTCACCCCGCCCCCCACTTCCCTAATATTTGTTCTCCTTTCTCCTCAAGTGACCCC
>NW_023339762.1:4105047-4141346 GCF_004916995.1 Morone saxatilis | reverse complement strand
ATGAACCAAATCTGCTAAATAGAGCAGCTATGAGTTCTTATTATTTAAGTATACTTATCCAGTTATCGTCAGCAGCAGCCACACTCTAGCAGCTGTCGTCTCCAGACTTTCTACAAAGATGCCATACATGTTCCTCACCATCTGAACCCAGCTGCTACTTGATCCTCTTCAACCTCACCAAAGCAGCTCTGCAGCCCGCCACGTGCTTGAACCCAGGAAGCCTGAAGACAATTCACAGTCAAAAATTTGATCTTCCGTAGTCCTCACCTAACTTCCCACCACATGCAAAGCTTTTTATTCATTTCATCTTAATACACAAAATAAGCAATCAACAAATACTAAACCGTAAACATAAAAAAAACAATCTATTTCTATCTACCAACTATCTCAATTTTTCTTTACGTCTTCATTTCCCCCTCTCTCTTCACTCATTTTAGCCACCCTTTTATTTATTTCCCTTCCCTCTTCTTTTTCCTCTTATCACCCATCAGAATAAAAACAACCAGTACTCAGTCCAAATCTCCAATCTTCTAAATTATAAATAAAACTTTCATCAACTTCATAAATAATAAATTAAAAAAACACAAACTTCAAAATTACCAAACATTCTAATATTTACTGATAGCTAAACCTGATATATTATATTGACATAACTTCCATCATTCACATTACAATAAAACTTCCCCCCTTTGCACACCTCCCATGCCAAACTTCATATACCTAAATTTATAAACCAATCTTACTACCTTTTTGTTCTTACCCTAAGAATACCCAGCTTAACATTAATAACTGACCAAAATACCTCACATGTCCCATTCTCCCTCACTCCCCTTTTTAAAATATCACAATTAACTACCATTTTTCTATATAATCCATCACATTTTCACTCAATCACTCTGTTCATAAAACAACAACAGTAACGCTCCAATTTTCATAAAACTTATATTTCATCAAATAATTCATACTCACACAACCCAAGGTTAATTTAATTAAAAATAATAACATCACTAACAGGGACGAGGAGGGCAACAGGGAGCGCAAGCAGAGAGGGGAGGTCAGAGAGCGAACAGGAGGCGTGGCAGGGAGGAGAGCGAGGAGGAGGAGGAGGAGAGGAGTGGAGGAGCAGAAGGTGCAGGGTGGAGAGCGGGGGAGTGATGGCAGAGAAGCTCTCCACCCAGCGCTGTCACAACCACACGCTTTGGCTGCTGCTGCCGCTGATTGTGATTGCTGTTCAAACAAGGCCGGACAGCTGCCACAAACATCTCCTGCTTAATATGACACACTGTGTACGCCTCACCTATGAAAACACACACACACACACACACACCTCATGAAACACACACACATACAACAACACATGATATTGCTCAGATGTCACCTCTTTGCTGCCCCGTTCTTATTGGCACCCTGTTATCTTTCCTTCTTGTTCTTGCTCACTGATAAGACTGCGGCCGCTGTGATTGCCCTCCGCTCTCTGTAGAAGTATGGACTTCAGCTCATCACTCAATCAAGATGTTCCCTCGTCACGATGGAATACCTGAGTCCTCCATCACAGACTTCTTGTCATTCTCTGGTTTCCTCCATTTCTACTTTTGAGGATCTGTTTTTTCCTCCCAACTGTAGAATGACATAAGCACGACCACTTTTGGTCTTAATCTCAGAAAGTGCATTACAATCTCTCTTTTTCTGTTGCTCCAAAGAGGGAAGGGATATTTGCACCCAGACCATATGGCTTCAGTGTAAGGCAACACTAACAGAGCTGCAACAGTGAGTCACTAGACAGGGATTGATTGTCGATTAATCGCTTCAGTAATTTTTCAAGCAAAAATGCCAAACATTTGATGGTTGCAGCTTCTCAAATATGAGAGTTTGCTGCTTTTCTTTGTTTAATATAACAGAAACTGGACGTCTTTGAGTTTGGAACTGAAGACGACAGCTCGGGCTCTAGGATATTCCGATGGCCCCTCTCACTGTTTTTCCTAATGTTTTGCAGAACCGAGAAAATAATCAGCAGCATAATCGATAATGAAAATAATCACCAATAGAATTTTATTCAAGTAAGCAACACTTTCACAATCTCCAGTCTGTATGCAAACACACACAGCACAGAACCAGTGATAACCACCAGTTTATGTAAACCGCTGTGATCACTGCTGCACCGAGGGAGACAGCTTTTTTGGGTTGTTTTTTTGGGGGGGTTTTTAAACACTGTTGTCTGCAACAGAGGCAGAAAGCCTGCCGTTTCTAGACAATCTGCTAAAGCTGATAATGACTCAGGGCAAAAAGGGATTAGTTATGCATTCACAGTGCGTTCACTCAATAGTATATAATTCTCCACAGATAGCAACAATCGCAACATCATCACAAATGCAGTGAGGGCTCTCTGTCTGTCTCTCTCTCACGCTTTCCTGCTGTTTCCCCTCTATTTCTGTCTGTCTCTGCCATCCTCTCCTCTCCCTCACACACACACACACTCCTCCACAGCAGTTGTACATTATGGAGTGGTAACCAGGCAGCATCTAATTGCAATAATTGGAAGAATGTACCGAGCGGCCTGTTTGAACACCTGTTAGCACTGAATTTCTCTCATGGCTACAGATTGTATGGGCTGTGTCATACCATTTGGTGCGTGCATGTGTGTGTGTACATGTGGGTGTATGTATGTATCCGTGTGTGAGCCTCAGATTGCCACCTCCCCTACCACCCAGACACATGTAAAGGGTGGAGGTGGTGGTGGTGGTTGGGGGGGTATGTAAGTAGGAAATCCTGGCTGAGCTCCAGTTTCCATTTTGACACCTCAGACCCTGCCAGAAGGAGGCTGCCTGTCACTGACACATCCCAAGGCGATTCACCCAGAATAATTTGGGACTTTGACAAAAATGAATAATATGCATGACACATCTTGGCCTTCACACTTCTCATGCTGTCATCACTGGTCTCCTGTAGTTCTTTGGGAGCTTCGTTTTATCAGCTCCAACACAACTCTAGGCTTGATTCAGACAAGAACCCCTTTCAGAGGACCTGTCTGCTGTAAAATAACAACTCAAGGCGACTGTGCCAGGTGAAAGCAGGCCTGTGTGTGCAATTGAGATTCAGCCAGTGTCATTAACTGCTCCCTCTCATGTCCTTGCTGGGGGGCATCTGGCCACATGTGCGGAGCTGTCCGCCTCTCCGGTGCTGAAGTCTCTATTCTGCCTGGGTTAAACACACATCCGCCTCTCTTTTCACGCTCATAAGAAGCTGTAATTTCACCACAGCGTTTTCAAAGAAAAAAACCTCGATTAATTTCAAGGACCAGGCTCCACACGAGAAACAAACTATTAAAAGTGAAATTCTGCAGTCTGGTAAGGAGGCCCCTGCGGGAGCTGGGTGTTTTTTTTAACTGCACTTCATTTTCACCAATGCAGATATGGTTTCACAATTAAAAAAAGAGACAAATTAAGCTTCTATTCAGTCCTCTCTCTCTCTTTCAGGTGTCAGACCTACAGCAGACAGGCCAGATATCGATTCAATCGGTGGGTTTCAGCATTGAGCTGTTGTTGTTTGACCCCCAGGAAGCCCGAGCGGGCTGGGAGTCGGGAATATGAGGGTTGTTGGGGGGGGGGCTGATAGTCCATCGCGAGGTATAACGCCGCGGGGGGGATCACGCTGCTCTGTCCGCAGGGGACCCGAGATAAAGAACTTTATTTCCAATCTAATTAAGCTGCCATTATTGTTAATTGGGGCGCCGCCGCCTTCAGATCAATACAGCCACTTAACACAGGGCTGCTGGGGTCGGACGCTTTAGCTCAGAAAGCTTTTTGAGAGGCACGTTTGTCAGTCTAAGGTGCAAATCTATGACACCTGAGGTCTATGTAGAGATCGGTGGGAACATACCTGTTGATATCTCGCAGGTCAGGTCAGCACCGTGCGCGCTGTGTCCTCCTCATCGTCACATCTACAGCCACGAGGAAGAAAACAGAGGATCAGAGGTGAGTGCGATCTATTAATGATATGGAATCTCACTGATACAAAGTGGTTTGATTTCTACAGGCTATCCCCCCCCGTCTCGCCGTTTATCATCTTTCTTTTAACACCGTGCGCTCCGTTCCTAGGACCCCTCTGCTCCTCCTAACCCCCCTCACCTCCGCTCTTCCTGGGTCTATTTCTTTTATAAAAATGCTGTGAATGTCCGCGCTCACCTGGCTGCTGTGAGTCCGGCTCCGCTGCTGCTGCTGCTGCTGCTGCCGTGTGGAGAGGATGGAGAGGATGGAGAGGATGGAGAGAGAGGAGTGCGGCGCGTCTGAAGAGGAGAACGAGCCTCCGGTGCGCTGCTGCCTGCTCCTTTAAAAAGCCTCCCCTGGTCCAATAGGAGGTCTGTCAGCCTGATGGGGCCTGACGTCACCCCCCGACCCCCTACTAGATTTGAACTATAGGGGAAATTATATCCGCATTATTTCTTCGACATAAAAGAAAAAACAACATTGAGGCATTTAAGTGTCGGCGCAAAACAAGGTTTTAGTGTAAGTGCTTTATGCTGCTGCTCGGTGAATTTCACTTTTATTCCCTGCTGTTGATTGAATTTTTATTTTAGATATTTAAAAAAATAAATAATAAATAATAATATAAAATAAAATAAAAAATAATAATAATTTTGCATATGAGCGTAGTTCTGAAAAGATTGGATCAATGCAACAAAAAACCGAAACCAAAACTACATAGTAACATGGTAGCTACCCTGCTTCAGCAGAATGTGCCAAACTTCAAACATGAACCCTTCCTTATCTCCACGATGTCCACTGAGGAGGTGAATCCGGGTGGATAAAAACAAAAAAAACACGTCCTGATTTCCACCATCATCAATATTAGTCACAGAGGAAGACTTGCAGACAAAGAGCAGCAGGTGAGTTCCACACTGCGCAACAGGCTGTTTGATTTTGTAGTTAAATTACATAGGCTATCTTTTTGTATATCTGATGCAATTGCGAGTACATTGGCTCAAGTGCAGTAATTAGCCTAAGTACCATTTGGAAGTCCTTTACTCCTGTATTCTCGGTCTATGCTTCTTTCTACTCATACTCCACTACATTTCTTTCAGATAATGACTGATTATTGAGCTTTTACATATAAAATGATCCATTGTTAGATGATACCATGCAAGTAGATACAATTGTTCAAAATTATCTGCACGTTTGAAACAGTAAAATGCTGGTTGTACATGAATACATCAGTAATAATAACAGTTATATACATGATAAACACAGCACTCCTTTCACATAATGACTACCTTTCCTTCTGATACTGATGTACTTTTTTAAAAAGGAATATTGACTTTTACTTGTAATTGAGAATTGTATTCTTTTCCTACAGTAAAAAATGTAATACTTCTTCTACCACTGTCCTATTGACTTCAAATGGACGATGATCTACAATGTGCACACTTTAGTTTATTTATAATCTTATTTCTCAGTGTTTTAGTTTCAGAGGTTCAGTGTGGAAGAAGCAGAATGACTAAATATCTTCATTTCTTCAAATGATAACATAAGGAAAGCCCACAGCGCCCAAAAAAATAAGAAACAAAGCCTGTCACATTGTGGTAAAACATGTTTTTGAAGTTCTGTTGATAAAACATGACAGTTACAAATGAAAAGAAAAATTAACACTTAATATCAAAGCTATTTTAGAATGAAGAAATCTTTCAGCTTAACCACCAAGTTGTGTGTGTGTGTGTGTGTGTGTGTGTGTGTTGATATAAGCCTTTGATAAGGTTTCATAAGACCATCATTAGTTAAATTAATGTAACGCAACCCACAGAGGAGCCTGAAAACCTACAACTGCGGCTACAAGATCAAATCAAGACTGGATTTACGTGTTTTTATGTGCCAGAATCTTAGCACCAGAGTGAATGCTCTGCCAGGGACACACGGGTGTCTTTAACACTAATCAAAAACAAGGTTTACATCCACAGCGGCATCACTGTGACATTGTGACTGTCACAGCCCTGAAGACCAGTCAGGAATTTATGGATGCATCCAGCCACCTGAGTGTGAGACAATAATAAATATCTAAATTAATAGTTATTGATTATTGTTATTGAATAATGAGATCTTTAAATCAGTTTGGAGCCCTTTTAACCCAATTTTTCTTTATTGCAAAGACAGACCAACTGACCACCTACCAAATATAATACTGTGCATATATTTTACATTGTGATATAACATTTAATATATTAAGAGGAATAAATAGGAAAAAAAAGCATTAAATGCCTGTAAAATTAATGTGCATTGCACCCAAATTGCATTACTGTTAAGGTTTCCATAAGCCTGTACTGCAATGTTCTGAAAAAGGAATGTGAAATACATACAGTAGTGTATGTGTATGTATAATACTGCGTCCCCCTTCACTCCTGACTGTTTCCTTGTTGCTCTCCAGCTGTAAGCAGCAGCGCTACAACAGTATCTAGAGCCAATAAAGAAATTGAAAAATTATGTTACATTTCATATGAACTCTACTCGCTCAGCAGATGACAGCTACGCATAATCTGTCACCGTGTGTCTCCCTGGCAGAGTGATGGCAGAAACGCCAGAAAAGAGGTGTATTTTCAGACACAAATGAGCAATTTGTAAGGCCATTGTGTGCTGTGTGCATCATTGTACTTTCTAATTTCCCAGACTCAGAAACCATTGTGGGAAACGCAATTGTGTTGTCGAGTGCTGTTTTTTTTTAATGTTGTTTTCTGTGGGTTTCGGGTTTTTGTGTGCAGCTTTTGAAATGGGTTTGCATACACACACACAGACAGACACACACTTACACAGACATTAGAGCAGGGTTTTTTTTTTTTTTGTCTTTTTGAGAAGTTGAATGTAACCTGTGTTCCTTTTCACATACATCTAGGCCAAGTCAGAGCCTTTTCATGTGAGACTGTAGTAGTTTGACAAAAGCAGTGAGAACAGTGAATAGGGAGGTGAGAGAGGCCGGCTGTACCACCTTCCCAGCTCACTGTGAATACAGCATACTGTACTCTGAGCTCTTACCACAACCTCTGGCTGCTCTGTGTAGAGATAAGACAACTCTTCTTACGTATCATGAAGTAAACATGATGTCTGAGGTCGATATCAGAAAAACATTTTGAAATTTAAATTGCATAAGGTGGTGATTGGGGATGATGGATTTGCAGCTTAATTTAACTTACCTGGGGTAAGCCAGTGAACCATTTCACACTAATACTGACAATAATACTACAGTAAAACGTTGATGTTGCAGTGATGTTACTCGACTGATTGTGGCCCACTGCGTGAAAGAAATAATACTTAAGATCGAGGGCGCAGTTCATCATTTTGGAAATTATGCTAATTTACTTTATTGCCAAGAGTTAGATGAAAACCTCGGTACAACTCTTATGTCTGTACGGTAATTATGAAGCTAGAGCCATGAGTCGTACTTAGCTTAGCATAAAGACTGGAAACAGCTAGCTTGGTTCTGCCCCAAGGTAACATAATCCACCCACCAGCACCTCTAAAGCTCACTAATTAACATGTCATATCTTGTTTACTATTTCTTAGCTGGGTGCTGTGAGGTTGCCAGGCAACTAACAGAGACTATAGGAAGTCACTGCTCCCAGCTAAGAAATTGTCCGGCACATAACTCCCTGTAAAAAATAAAACATGTAATTTTTACACTTCCATTTTGTACAGATTAAACAAACAAGATACAACACGTTAATTAGTGAGCTTTAGAATTGCTTGCATGCAGATTTTGTAACCTTACGACAGAGTGAGGCTAGCTGTTTCCCTCTGTTTCCAGTCTTTATGCTAAGCTAAGCTAACTGGGTGCTAGCAGTAGCTTTATATTAAGCGTACAGACATGAGAGTGGTGTCAATCTTCTTGTCTAACTCTTGGAAAGAAAGTGAATAAGTGTAAAAAGTGAAAAAAATGCACCACAAGACTAGACTAGAAGAAAATAAAAACTTAGAGGCGCAAATGGCAACCGGACAAGTAAACACTTGTAACCTAATGTCCTCATAAATCATCACACACAACAACATATGATTATTGCATGCTTCAAATATCTGCAACACACTCAGCTAAGGAATCTAAAAATGATGTGACATTTGTTAGGTAAAATAATAGATTAATGGTCTCCCATGGGGAAATTTGGATAATGTTTCAGTTCAGTCCGATTGGTTTTTCAGATGTTTTGCACGACCTGCTGTTATATTCAATTTTAAAAACAAACGCAGTGCTCAGTGAACATGAAATATAAACAGAACTGCCATTAAGTAGTTCCATGGGTAGATACAAACACAGTACATAAGTAAGAGCTGCTCAACTCCGCCTTTACTTCTTGCATTGCCAACATTTTTACATGACTGTACTAAAAACAAAGAGCTGGCAGATATACTGTATTGAGTTTCATCTTGATTACACATGAAAGGTTTGGCCCTGCAGCCGTGTGAGGAAGCTCTTCTATGTTGCACAAAACAGTACAGCTCATGGGTTCATTAGAAAATTAAATATCTAGTCACAGTGTGGAACTGATCTAAGAGAAGCCAATAAACAACCCTTTATTTTTTTTAGCAACATGCAGTCATGTGAAGACATAAAAAAAAACACAACGTTTTACCATGACATGGAGTATGCAGCTTTGAATTAGAAACAGTGACATGTTTTTGAATGCATGCCTTTTTTCCTCTTTAAAGCAAATGCATTTTTAAACCGAACCCTTCAGTTCAACACCTGTAAAACCACAAATAGCACTGAATGTGAAATTCACAACACATTAGAAACATCTAGGAATGTTTAAATTACAAAAAACTGGGCATGTTGAATGTGGAGCCAAACACTTCTTAAGGAATACTTAAAGTTTATTCATTTTTTCAGGTTTGACAGACTGCTATATATTCATAGAGTTGAATATGACAGCGATTGCACTTACAGTACAGTTTGACTGAAGTAGGTCCAAACATCATTACAGAGAGAGACCTTCCAAATCTATAATTCTGTCTCCACAGTTTATACAGAGGGTCCTGTAAGCATGGCAACCACTCCAAATATCTCACACACACACACATACCACCAGGTACGTATTATACACCTACGCTCCCAGACACACAAACAGACGTACACACACCCACACTCACAAAACTCAACTTTGTGAAATCCTTCCGGAAATGTAAACCGAAAACCCAAACTCACTTACATTTTAAAATAGCATCTTAATGAATCCTTTGCAGGTAAAATGTTCAGTTTATGACTAAATCAGACTGGTGAAAACAAAATAGTATACAAAACATCTGTTTGGCAGGGATGTTTCAACTCAAATGTCACTTCTAACCTACAACACTGAAGAAAACAACACTTGGATATGGTCATAAGCAATCCCTGTAAAATATAGATTTATGACGTATGTTTTTCACTGAGGACAAATGCACACCTTGATGTGAAACAACATGTCATATGTTTTATGAATTATGTAATAATTTTCTGTACAGATTTATTTTTTATATGTTTTATATATTTTTATGGGCGACAAAAATAAAAAGGGCACTAGCAGGAAGTAATGCATTTATGGTGAAGAGCTTGGCCTTCGTTAGGATTAGCACCCTGGAGGTAATCAACCATAGGGGCATTCAGGTGGGTATTTCTGTGCCGTTTTAATTTCTTAATCATAAGCGATTGAACATTAGTGAGTCTCAGCTCATTGTTTAGCTGTCCAGCCCACTACTTTACTGTTTTGATTTACTCTCACTGCTCTCATGGCATCATTTTCGGAGGCTGCAGCCAGCTGTTTTCAGTAAGAAAGCTCTAAAATTCCACTGTACACTACCTGCTTAGCACCAAACAGCAGACAGACAGAGCAGTAGAGCATTTAGCAGCCAAAGAAGCAAACATTCCCTTCTGGGGTTGGTAGAGACCAAAAACCAAGCTAAAAGTAGAGTGAATATTGGGCTTACAATTGCCTGAAACACAACTCCAAATGAATGATGATGTAGGCAGGGGTGTGTCCAAATGGCAGGTAAGTGCCACCCCATTGTCCTTACCTCTCACTCTCTCACACTTTCAGAGGTTGTAGCAGCCAGTTTTAAAGATGAAGGAAGATACTGGCATCATATGAAACTAGATGAACACATTGGTACCAACCATGTCATGCTAGTCAAGAAGGGGGCTAAATAATGCTAAAAACGGAAATGGCCATCTTCAAAGGGACCCCTTGGTTTTCTATTGAAACCTGACCAGACCTGTTGATGCCCAATGTTAGGCCTCAGAAACGATATCTAACTCTAAAACTCTTTATTAGCACTCTTTTACAGTATATTTGTTTGTATTATACCTACCTATACCTCTTGAATGTACCTTCTTACTATTTCCTTCTCCATTGGCTGCTCTGTGTGGGAGGAGGTTTCTTTTTTTCTCCTGCACAGGCACATAATGGAAGTCAAATTGTGTTTTGAGTCACCCTTGTTTAACCTCAGTGCTTGCCCTAGACCTAAACTTAACCCTAATTCATGCCTCAGCACACACACTAACCCCTCTCATTGTTTTTTTACAAGCATGGAGGTACACAGATGTACGTGTACACACACGTTCAAATCCACACAGACAATTGTAGAAGTCCTGATGTTTTTAATCAGCAGTGTGGCCCCACCCTGGCAGATAAGCGTCTGGTTACGTGTCTGTAAAGAGCAGTGGGGAAGACAGAGTCACCTCGGCAGATGGCCCTATCAGTGTTGGGTAAACCAGCGGCCAGCGCAGCCCTGTTTGGCTTAACGGCCTATAAGTAATTCATTGTGCTCACTGAGAAAGAGCATCTGTCGACCCCTCAGCCCTGGAGACGCACACACACACACACACACACACACACACAGTTATGCATAGATGCATAGATAAACATACTTACATGAGCATTTGGTCACATGCACAAATGCAGGTACACACACACACACACACACAGGGCTTTCAAGCTCATTTGTAGCGGGCTGTGCAGGTGGCTGGAGGAAAAGGAGAGGTCTTTGTTCCATGTGACCTGCTCTGATCAGATAACCACCACTGATCTTAGTTAATACTCACTAAGAACTCATTTACCTGCTAACTCAAAGGCAGGTCTGAAAACATAAGACAGAGACCAGGGGAAAGAGAGATGATGTAGAAAAAAGAGGGGGAGGAGGAGAAAGACAGAGAGCAGCCGTGCAGCTGCAGCTCAACTGGAGGTCAAAAACTCACAACTTAAAACTCCAAACAGTGGATTTACATTTCTACGCTAATGGTTTAGTCAATTTATGTTGTCTGTCACTTATGGTTTTTATTGAATAAACTCTTGTACAATCACACCTCCCTTTCATATTATGTCTTCTTAGTCTGTAAACAATTTTATGCCTCAACAGCGAGCGCTATTATAATAATAACACGCAGAGGCTATTCCCTTTGACACAAACATCATCTTGTATTGCATTTCTTTATTCATAAGCATGGCTGATAACACCTGCAACATGACAAGTCATCTTAAAAGGAGTGTTCAGGTGATGTGATAGTAATTTCACAAATTGCTTTTAATTATGTGAGACCCAAGACTTCCACTTGTGCAGGAAATAGGAATAAAAGGTTATAAATAAAGACACTTTTAAATGATGCCTAAAAAGATATTTAGTGTGTATAATGTGATCAATCTGACTGATGATAAATCTGATTTGCCATTTGCTTTTTTAAATGTATCATGTTTTTAAACTTAAAGTCCACCTCCAGTCAGAGATCAGTGTTTCTTCTTGTCCCTACAGTGTGCTGTCTGATGTGGATTCTGTCTGTGCAGCGTGATTTGTGACATCACAAATAGTTAGGAAGTCAGTCCTGGTCCAGTATGCAACTTGTACAGTGTGATGTAGAAACTGTAACTGTAACCGAAACTAAATCCACTGAGAATGAAGTTTATAGTGCCGTAGGAGACATCATGTGTCCAGCAGGAAAAGAAACTACACTAGCAACTTTTTTTGTTCCTTTTAAAACTGTATTAGTAGGGTTGAGCCGAGTATCCTGTACAGATGATGTACTGCTTATGAGTAAGAATACTAAACAAGTAAAATACGCCAATATCTGTACTTGTAAATACCGGTATACAGCGTTTATAAAGAAAACTTGTTCTGTTAATATTGCTCTGTAAATGTTTTTCTTTTAAATATAACAACTTATGATCAACCCATATACATTTCAGGCTAAGTTGAACTACTTCCGGTTCGCCCCTTCCATTTCTGTTTTTAAACACCACCCAGTTGGGATTTAAGCCCCTCTCATTCACAGAACAGATATACATACAAATAATTTAGTTGGCTGAACAGATACAGATACAGATAATGGTGTACTCGCTCAGTGTTAATATTGGATATTATTTTGATTGACATTTTTTTCAGCAACATTGGGAAACATAGTTCTTGTCGCCAAGTGGGAGATATAGTAGCAGTCAAAAATGTGGCATATGAAAGGAGGCTGATGTGAACAGTCTTTTCTACTTGGCACAAGGTCCACAGGCAGCTTGGCCTCGATGTGAATATGCTGAATTTTATACTAAATGTTAATAATTAAATGAAAATTGGCACCTTAGTGAACACTGCTAATATAATATTGCACTTTTCAGCCACAAGGAACGTTTTGGCAGCCTGCTGTTTGTCTGTCATGGACCTGAGTTTTAAAACACCAAGTTCTGCTGTGGAGCACTAAAGCAGCAGGCCATATGATGCAGGAGGCGAGGAGGACGGATGCAGGATGGGATATTATATACTGTAACATTCGCGACCGCACTTGCTTTTCAAAGTTAACGATACAACATGACAGAGTTACTTTTACAAATACCATTTCCAAATACTGCCGGCGACTGATGGACATGTTCTTAAAGCATGGCTGTTTCCTTTAGCCAGCACTCTGCCAAAGAAATAATAACAGAAAAGTGGCCATCACTCTGCTTTTCAGCTCACACTCTCAAATGGCAGAAATTACAGGCCTGCTTCGGCTCTAGCTGTTGAGACAGGGCTGTAATGTGTACAGCCGCTCAGTCCCCCACCAAGGCCTTTCGCCTCTGACTGAATTGGGAACGTGAGAGGGTAGTGAGGCAAGTTTAGGTGACCTCTTTTTAAGCTCTTCCTTTGAGCATGGTCTCTTTCTCTTTTGGGGGGAAAATGGCAAAATAATTGTGTCCCTGACTTCTCATCTTGTGCTGCTAACCTGAGTGAGGGGAAAGCTTGACCCTGGGAAAGAACTGGCCATGTCCAATTCATGATCAATACTCACCTAATGTCTGATGCCTGCTTGCTGTTCCTCACCCAATAACTGCTGCGCACACTTAAAGACACTCATTAGCACTACATCATCTGCTCATATCTCCATCATCTTAAAGCTGGGTGACAGGAAATACAAAAGGAACTCTTTAGAACAAAAACACAGAGCAAAAAACTGAATTATAACTGTGATTGTCAAATGGCAATTTTTAGTTCTTTGCGATGATCAAGAGAAAATAATGGATAATTGAAATTCTTCACATAAGCACACACATGCAAGAGCAAAAACACACGCACTGACAAACAGGGAAACTGGATGTTGAATTTTTCTCTCCTTCCTTTCCCCCTGGTAACTCACATCTAAAATTATGCCTCACTTGAAGAAAATTGAAATTGAAAATGTGGAACATTTAGCAGGAGGGTTCCCTTATAACCAATTACACACAAGAACCAGAATACAGCCTCATGGAGGCTGAGGAGTTATTTTCAGATAAAATAAATAACAGGAGGTTGGAGATATATGATTAATTGAGAGTCGTGGTTTTTTTTTTTATGTGAAAATTAATTAAGCTTCCCCATAAAAATAATGCATGCACTGTTCACTGCTTTTCGGCGTTGGAATTCTTTTTAAGGCTTGATGTCTTGACCAAATCATGCATGTTGAAATGACAAGGATGAAAGGATGGAGACAAACAGCACAACGGCGCACACACTCTGCTTGTGTGTGCGTGTAGTGTCCTGTGTGTATATTTAACCTATGAACTTTTCTTGTGCGGTGCATAAATGAGATGTGATTTGTGTGGGTGGGCTTACTAAAAACAAAAAAAAACTAATTTCCATAAAATATACAAGTAACTGCTGTTGTATCTTATTCATGCTGTTCACACTTGGCCTGTGGCTCCCCACTTCATACACTGTAAATATATTCTGAGTGGTATCAAAGGTCTGGGCAAAAAACACATACATTTAAAACGCTGCTGGCTCAAATTCATGGTTGGATGTCAGTTGTCAATGTGTATTTTATTACATGCACTTACATTCTCTTTTTCATAAGCCCGCCTGCACCTTCGGCCAAGAGACCACGGGAGGATTATGAGACATATTATGTATCAGCGTGTACTGTAATTTATTTGATTGTGTCTTATTCATAGCTGCACAGGGACAGTGTGTGTATTGAATTTTCTATGTAAATGCTTATTTGTCAGAGTGATTCTCATAATATTGCAAAGTCTGTTGTATTTAATGTGTGCTATCTAGTGTGTGTTTATTGTTCTGTCTATTGTATTGTAGCTTATTTTTAAACATGAATATGGGTTATTATTTACAATGATTCTTCACTATTGAAGGACTGCACACCCAATTATTTTTACTCATGCCTACACTCATGTAAAGTGTGATGTGACAATAAATTTAATTCTTTTGGATTCGATTTGATTCAGTTTGATTCGATGGGGCTCAGGACAAGGATGCCTAATCCCCCATTCTTTAGTTTGGCAGGAGGTGGGTCCAAATCACATGTAAGGAATATTATTTTTCACAATTCAAGTTTAGCACTAAAACATACAAAGGGGAACTACACCTCAATGTTGCTGTATTTAAGTTCAAATTTGAGCTACTTTAGTACCTACTTTAGTGTTTCCTTTTTACTCCACTACATTTATTTGATGGCTTTAGTTACTAGATTGAGGTTTTATATATATAAAAAAATATGATGATCTTAAAGTAAAATATAATGCATTGGATTAAAGAAACCTACATTATATAACATAGTTTAAATTGGCTACATCTTGAACATCTACTACCTTAAGACGCCACTTACACACGTCAAGTGCATCTCTTTAATATGTTTTATGTGACGGCCTCAAAGAAATTCACAAGGACCTGAAAACAGCCAAACCCTAAACTAAACTAAAATCCATGATCCTCGACAATTGATCAACCTTTGGACATGGAAAAATCAACCTTTCCAATTGGAGATCATACAAGAAAATGCAATAATATACACCGCAAAGATAGAATCCATAAAATATCATATTACTTATAGTCTAGCCCAGGTCTTGCAATAAACAGGTACTGTCTACCTATCCCCAATCCCAATCCCCTTTCCACTACTCTAACCCATCACTGTTTTTTATGTTTATTTCATCCATGTCTTTTCTTTTGTTTTCTTTTGTTTTCTTTGAATTGATTTCATATTGATATTTGTTAAGTGGGCTGTGTTTTTTATTTCTTGTATTATTCTGTGCAACTTAATAATTTAATGTATTGTATATGAATGCGTATATATGTGTTTATATATGTGCAATGAAATCAAAACACATCATATATATAAATTATGTTATTTTATTGTTCAACATAGGTACATTTTCCATGACGTTTTTTCCACAACTGTATGATTGAATATTTTTACGAATATAATATGCATTAAATATTTCAACATCTTAACACTTTATAGGACTCTGAGGACGACATTTAAGGCTTTTTTAGTTATGCCAGACTACACGCAACCCTGACCCTTTGGGCCTCTGGACCTGTGCTGTGTCCTAAAGCTAAAAGATGTAAAACATGTAAAACATGTAGCCTGCTGTATCTTGCTCTCACCCATCTCTCTCCCTGTTCACCTCTCTCACAGTCCGGCAGTTCACACTTTGCAGGGCAGCAGAGACTGTGGCAAACAGGCCTGCCGTAATGCATTTGTGATCACTGTAATTTCTCAGAAAAAAAAGCAGAAATCATCCACTGTCGCAAAAGACACGAAAAGTTCATACTGCATAGGGATTGGAAAGTTACAGTATTAAAATGTCCTATTGTGCTCTGAAATTAGGCTGGATCAAAAAGTTAAAAGCTTTTGTTAAATGCCAAACACAACTGTCTGAGTAAAAAAGATGGAGGAAATGGTAAAACAATGTATTTCTATTTGCTCTCCATGCTTTGAATAACCTTTTCTAAGTGCCTTTTATATAGGAGTTTTATCAAGTCAATGAATTTGCTCTATACTTCTCATCCAGATGTCCTTTAATGCAAATGCTCTTTTAGACATTTCTGTTCATTATAATGATGATAATAATGGCAATTCTAGACTTTGCACTCTGTTCAGCTCCATTATTAACTGTTCCAAAACAGGGTGTTAGAGAGCTCTACTTTCTATCTATCTTTTTTTCCTTACATTTTTTTTAATATTGTACTTAAGACCTGTTGTTGCAGAAAGTCACTGCTTGCACTGGTTGCATTTTTTTTTTCTGCCCTTATTTTTCCTGACTGCTGAAAAGAGAACAATTTGAAGTTTTCGAGTAACTCCATTTTGGCATTTTGGGGTAGGGTGATATTGCCGAAAGCATGCAGTTAAGAGCAAAATTTCTGTGCTGTTTCACCTGGAGAAAGAGATGTGAACAAGAGCGGGAAGAATAGACACTGTCCACTTTGAGCAGTAAAAAGCACAGAAGGATGAAAAAAATGATCTTAAATAAGCACTGTGTCTTCTGGCAGATCGGCTAAAAAGTATATAAAAACACTCAGACTCTCCATCTCTTCTGTACTTCGGGGGCTGATGCTAAAAGCTGAGGCGAGGGTCCTGTCTGGTGAGCGGTTTATTAGCTATTTATTAGAAAATAACAGAAGAACAACCAGAGGATAGTACATAGTTTCTATTTTGAATTACCCCTGTGTGGGTTATTGTTGTAGCACACAAACACCTGGATGTGCACACACATATATGCATGCACACGAATTTGAGGCACAGACTCGACACACAGACACAAACTTCATGCAAAGACACACACACACAGACATCTACATCTTGAAGCACAGGTTTAATCAGGCATAGTTGAAAAGGAAAATGCCATTAGATTTTAAAGTGGATAATTTCACATCCTTCCTTCCATTCATTTCTTCATTTTTCTTTTCAAATCGGCCTTTTATGCCCACTACATGTGCTTTTATGGAAAATTACAACATTTAAGCCAGACTCTTTGGTCAGGGATAATTGCACAAAGAACCATTAGCAGTCTTCCAAGACCAATGTACTATGAGCATTTTTCTTTTTCTTTTTATAATGCTATTCTCAATCTGTAAGAACCTCATAAGAAAGAGGATAATTATAATTTAATTATCTGTCATTATGGGGAGCAAAACGCAGGTCACCTCGGGTTCACTTATGCTACATGCTGTTATAAACAAATCAATTAAATGAAATAGGCAAAACAAAAAAGACAGTTAAATACACTGTAGGTACAGTGGCCAAAGGTCTGTTGTTTTCCTCTGCCAATTTAGCTGAAGCGATTATAATCATGTCCAAAGTTTGCTGGCACACTTGTGCTCCTCACCTGCAAACCCACCTACTGATCAGTAAATTGGCACTTCAGTGAAATCAGCAGGTGTATGTTTGGCACATGTGTGGCCACTATAAGGGTTGACTCAAATTACAGTCCACTGCAATTACCTACTTAAAATTGTGTTCAGTTACATATTGCACCGGGATGTTCAGAAATATAGTCAAGTCAATTAATTTAATATAATGTTGCCTAAAGCTTCTAATGTTTTTTGAATAATCAAAAATACATAAATTGCTTTGTTCTAACATACACTGTTCTAACATAAGTCTTGTGTTATACTATACTGTGACCATTATGTCCTTCGATGCCATTTTATGTCAGCTCAATCAAAACTGCAGCACATGCTGTGTGTAAATTTAGGTGAGCCTCACAAATCCATTGACTATTTGATACAACGGTTACCGGTTGCAATGCCGTTTCCGGCCTGAGGAGAATGTGGTGGCGCTGTGAGCAGCTTTGAGCCACACTTCAGTCCAGCTTCCTCTTCTTCTTCTGCGGTTCCTCCACGGCTCTCCCACAACAAACAGCGGCTCTTGGTCACTTCTGTGCTTCAGACAGTCGGACATTTGCAGAAATGTGAGAGGTTACAGTAACTTTTCCACTTTGTGCAATAAATGAAGCGGGAGGTTTCCCAGTAACGCGAGGTTCGACCTAGCCACCGGCAGCTAGCGTTCACTGTAAGTTGTCGAGCTCGTCAGCACAACTTAACTGCTGTCGCTAACACAAGCTGAACTCGGGAGCCAGAAACCTCCCAGTGTCACACTGCTTTGCTTTTAAAAGTGAGTAACAGCGCACTGTGTTAAATGTCTAGTGATTTCAGTCGATGAACGTTTGTCGACCTGGCTGAGCTAACTGACACCCGTTACTTTCAAAGGGAGCTGTGGATTTAATGTGTGTTTGGTTTCTGTGTCCATAAAGAGCACTGTACTGCTCAGTGCGGGGAAACCGCTGTACAGTGTCGGCTGCGGCTCTGGAGGACATTTCTGAAGTCTCAAAAAACAACCCTGGTGACGTCATCAGGGTTGTGGACATGTCCTGCTTCCATGTGACGTCACAGTAATGGTACGCGCCCACAGAGGTGGTTTTGGACGCGAGGGGGCGTCCCAGCGTTGGACGCTTTAAGTCACATTGACCAATAAAAGAGCCTCCCACAACCTCGCAAACACTTCCTGGATGCACCTAATTGGACGAACACTTTCTGCTCCGGGATTTGTAAACCGGACCGCCACGGTTAGTTTGTGAACGTTCTCTTATATTACAAAAACAGTTCAGCAGATTGTGTCTCTGAAAACTTTACAGGCAAGAATTAAGCCATAAGTTGCTGAGTCTATCTTCATTTTAGATTGGCAGCAGTTTTTTGGCAGTTTGCAGAGGTGGCGAGTCGCGCTGCCGGACGCCCCTGATTTGCATGAAGGAGCCTCAACCAGCAGGAGAAGCCAATGTGACGCTCCCCCACTGCGCTACCAGAATGCACTGCATGGCTGCTCACATAGTCAATGAATGGAAAGCATGGAAATGACTGATCCTGTACCATAATTGGAAAAATGGCGAAAATGCTGGCACACCGCTTGCTGAGCTGTCGTCATATTATGCTGAAACATAGCAGAGGAAAGAATTAGCTCGATTCCACCAGGACTAGGTGTGAAACGTTCCAGCTGTGACGCGGCCGGCCAGAGCTGATTGCAGAACTTTTTTTTTCTCACTTTCTCACTATATATATGAGATACAAAGGGTGAGATGAAAAATTAATGATATTCTTTCTAAACATTAGGGGGCGCTATAAGCGTTTTACGTTGCTTGTTCGAGTCCTACGTCACTCATGTCAGTAGCTGTGTCAAGGCGCCTACCTCAGAAACCAAAAAGGATTCTATAATTTGATCAAGAAAAATAACAACATAGAGAATCCAGTCACTTTTCAAAATAAAACTCAACGGGCAGACCCCAGATTGGAAGCCATTCATGTCACGGTCTCACAACAAAAGTAGCAGCCAGTGCTCCACAAAAAGCCGGAAAAACAAAACTGTTGTTGTTTCAATAAAGAAGTCGGCCACTAATTTGCCTTTTTCCACCATTCTGTGAGCAACCACGCGGCACATGGCATGAATCTGTGAACAGTGAAAGGAGTTTGTTACCTCGCTGAGAACTTGAAGCATATCGCCTGCAGCTCTTCATCCAACTGTGGCTGCTCCTCCTCGTTCCTTGACTCGATACCCTGCAATATTTCAGCATTTTGGATGAACAATAGCGGTCAGTGTCAAACTCATTGAAAAACACACTGCATTTCCGGTCACTACTACTTCATAATAAAAGTCAACTCGTTATGCTGCTATAGGCCCTGACTTATTTGGTGAATTTCCCCATGATGCACTTGAAGCTCCTCTCTTTCCTTCTCTCCTTCTTTCTCACTCATTTTCTGTTCCGTTAATGCATGTTACTAACTTGACTTCTTCCCCGGAGTTCTTGTGCTTTCTCGTCTCGCAGGTGCCTCCTGCCATGGTCCTGCTTGACTCCCACTGCTAATATTACTGATATTATTATCAGTGATACTGATATTATTATTATTAATATTATTATTATTATTATTATTACTTCAGATACTATTAATATTATAATCATTGCTCATTGTCCTCCATCGTTGTTATCGTCGTCGTCATCATCTTCTTCATGTTCATCATCATCAGTCACTACTATTAGTGTTGTTGCTACTGTTGTTGCTGTGCACCTTGGTCTCCTCCTCTCTCCCTCTTCGTCTCTTCTCTCTCTCTCGTCGCCTCCTGTTTCTCTCTCCTCTCTCTCTCTCGCTCTTCTCTCTCCTCTCTCTCTTTCTTCTTCTCTCTCTCTCCATCTTTCATCTCCTCCTCTCCTCTCTCTCACACACACACCCCAAACTGGTCAAAGGCAACGACCACCCACCATAGAGCTGAAGGGTTAAAAAGCAGTTTTCTTCCTTGCCCCCCGTCCGCCAAGGGTCTTGCCTCCATGTGGATTGTTAGAACTCTGTTAAATAATGTTATAAGGAGTTTCGGTCTAGAACTTTGCTCTATTGAAAAGTGTCCTGAGATACTTCTGTTGATTAATTGGCGCTAATACAATTATAAAATTGAATTGAATTAAACTTACTACTGCATTTCCCCCGGCACAGACACCCAGTTCGAAATACTGAGAATATAGAAATGTTGAAGAATGTAGAAATGCTTTCATCAGTGGGCCACAGGTTCAGGCACCATAGTGTCACTTGGCGATAGATAGTGACTTATTCAAATGAAAATCTTCGAGATTATAACTTTATTTTATTTTTAACATTTTCAGTAACATTAAAGAAGCAAGCATCTCTTTTATATTTGTAACTAAATAGCAAATATTTTGTAGTTTTACTTGATCACTGAGATGTATTGCTGTCTTTTTATCGAGTGATTGATTGCTCAACTGATGATTTCAGCACTAAAGATTCAAACAGAGCACTGACCTGTTACGTTTCTCCCCTCTCTTTCTCTAGAGAACACAAGTAACCGGGCTGTACTTGTGATGTAGTCGTTTCACTGCACTGGCCCCCTGTCTAACTACCTTCCGAGGAGGGGTTTGAGATCTTTCTCCAGTCACAGCAATGGATGAGGACACCCCAACCCTGAAGCCCAGACGGATCCAAAATCAAAACGTGGTTCATCGTCTTGAGAGGCGCAGGATCTGTTCGGGCCAGCCCGGAGCTCACTGGTACAGAGTGCGTTGCTTCCACCAGAACCTTTTCCCCAACTTCACTGTGGTCAACGTGGAGAAGCCCCCTTGCTTCCTAAGGAAGTTCTCACCAGACGGACGCTGCTTCATCGCCTTCTCTTCTGACCAGACTTCTCTGGAGGTAAGAAAAGAAACTGTTAGCTTAGTTTTCCCTCATATTTCCCCCCTAAAGTCCTTAAATACTACATATTGTGTGATTTTTATCTCCCAACTGTCAAAAGCAACTGGCCCAGACTGTAAAAGACTTGGTCCATCCAACTACCCAATTTTCCCCGTCTACCAATCCCAATGTTCCTCCTGCAGATATATGAATACCAAGGCTGCCAGGCGGCTCAGGACCTGCTGAGAGGTCAAGAGGGAGAGACTCTTCTAACGGCCAATGATCAGCGTTCTCTCAACATCCGAGGCCGCCTGTTTGAGCGCTTCTTCTCCTTGCTCCACGTCACTAATGTGGCCTCAAACGGAGAACACCTCAACCGGGAGTGCAGCCTCTTCACAGACGACTGCCGCTATGTCATTGTCGGGTCAGCTGTGTACGTCCCAGAGGAGCCGCCGCCTTATTTCTTTGAGGTAACAACACCACCATCCTACTATAGATGTACAAGGAAGCTCAAAAACTACACATTTACTGCGAAAGTACTGCCGTGGTTTGGCTCAGACTGCCCCTTTAATCCATATTTCATCTCCCACCAGGTGTATCGAAACAATGAATCCGTGACTCCCAACCCCCGGTCTCCTCTAGAAGACTACTCCCTCCACATTATCGACCTCCACACTGGCAGGCTGTGCGACACTAGGTCCTTCAAGTGTGACAAGATCATCCTGTCCCACAACCAAGGCCTCTACCTCTACAGGAACATCCTGGCTGTGCTGTCGGTCCAGCAGCAGACCATACACGTGTTTCAGGTGAGCAGATTCACCATTTAAAACCTAAAGCTACACTAAATGGCTTCAGTGATTTAAAACTTTAATGCATGTGACACACCAATGAGTATTGATGTTGCGGGCAGATATCTAGATATCAGATATAACAGCTATTAACCCATAGATAGCAGTGGAGCAGCAGCTTTTCTGCCCTGTACAATTCAGTTTGGATTTACTTTTGAAGAAGCAGATTTATGCTCAGATATGAGAGATAACGTATCTGACGTGACTCCCAGTTTTCTACCCAATGATAGGGTTTGAAACATTTTTCTCCATTTTCTATTTGTGTTTTTATTTTCCCTCATCTCTCTTTTTCCTTTCCCCTTCCCAGGTCACTCCAGAGGGAACGTTCCTAGATGTAAGGACTATTGGGCGCTTCTGTTATGAGGACGATCTCCTGACTCTTTCAGCAGTTTACACTGAGGCTCAGGCTGAGAGTCAGCCGGGCTTCCCTCGCCTGTACACTGACAAAACCATCAACTCCCTCAAGCACAGGCTGCTGGTCTACCTCTGGAGGAGGGCTGAGCAGGATGGCAGCGCCACTGCCAAGAGGAGGTATACAATGTTCTCTCAATTGTTTTTATTGTTCTCTTACTTTTATCCATCTATTTTTATTGCCTCTCACCCAGGTCTGCTGAAACATGTTTGTATTTCAGTACAGTAGAGTCTGAGGAGAGGAGAAATGCAGAGCAGGAGTAGTTGTTTTGCTCTGCGTTTCTCCGGGTGGGTATTCATTTTAGGGCTGCATGATTTGGTAAAAAAATCAACACTGCGATTGACGATGATTCACGATTAGCCAGTAAAGATCATATTTTGCAAGCTATTAAAATCATGATGATGTGACATTTGTTGGGGGTCTGTAGTAACAAACAAACATGTTTTCTTATATCTGGGGAACAAGGTTTATAGGTCAGGGGATCTCTGCAGCACTACAGTACTCCAAAATAATGCAGTTTGTCAAAAAAATTGCCTTTATCAAAAAACTGCAGCAATTTTGACATTTCAGTTAATTGTCCAGCCCTAACTAATTTCTGCTTTAGAATGTAATGGCCATGAAACTATCAGCAAATTAAGTTTTATTTCTCTCCTTCGCTGTCTTTGTTCTCTCATTCGTTCCCTCGCTTTCTCGACCGCAGGTTCCCCCCTCTCTCGCTCTCTCTTCTGCACACACTCTCTTTCTCTTTCTCTCCATCTTTTGTTGTAGTTGCCGCGGTGTCCATGTCTGACCATTCAGCAGCTGTAAGCCTTGCAAACTCCGTCTCCATAGTTCCCAAACCATTAGAAAGTACTATTTCCGGACCAGGAGGTTTTATAAGCTCTACCCTCTTTTAGTACCTGTACTTTGTTTTTAACTGTAGATAGTACTTCTGATAGTACCCCCTCAATGCAGGCGAAGCTGACTGTCATAGCAACTTGTTTGGGAAAAAACAGGAAACAACAGGGGGCTTTCCTTTGGTCTTGAGAAGCTGCAGCCTTTATTCACTGACAGACTGTAATCTACATTGTGTTTATTGCCAGATTGACAACTTCACTGCTCTCTTTTCCTCTGCATCGCTCTCTCTCCCTTTCACTCATCCACACACTAACTACACACACCAAAATGAGCTGCTACAGTTATAACCGAAGATATGAAGGGATGAGGATTGATATGTCTGCCCTTTGAAGCAGATACAAAAATTGTGGCTATTTTAAAATGCAGGGTCGCATAACCAGTCACTAGTCTGGTTGTTTTCACGTAACCTTTTAGTATAAGCTCAACCGAGGCGGTACCAAAATAAGTACCAGGTACGAGCCATGATGGAAGACCAAAAAGGAGCGAGTCGAGCCGTACCATGCAGTGGAAAAGCACATTTAGTCCCTGGCTCTTGTGTTCAAAACGCAGGCTCCATAGTTCCTCAAAAGGTTGTTGGTCCCCTGAGAAGGTTCCTGCTGTGAATGTGAACAATTACTATAAACATAGTAAAAACAAATATAGTATAGTACAGTGTGTTGAAGTAAACAAGCTTAACTATCATGCCAATAGGACATTAGAATCCAAAATACTTAAAATTTCATAAAATCTAAAACAAAAAGTATAAGAATCATATCACTATAACTGACAATTGATGTTATATTTAGCATTGTTTTGTGAGCTCCAATTCATTGATAAAGGGGTTTTGCAGTGTAATTTATGACTGAAACTAGAATCTGTTACATCACAAAGACATTGACCAGGAGGGCAGCAAATCATCATATTGGAGAGCTTACAAAGCAATGCAAATTTGCCATTGTAGCTCATTATATGACCCATCTTGTCATCCATTAACACAACTGTTCTTAATTAATACTCTGCCAACTGGTTGACTAAACAGTTAATTGGCTAATAAATATTTACTTTTAGAAAACAAGCCTAGGTAGAAACCTAAAGTAGTTTTATTGCTGGACCATGTTTATTTTTTTCTCTGGCATCCATAGAACATTATAGTATCATCATAGTTCCTTACAGTACAACTGAGAATACGACTGCCACGAATACTGATAAAAGCAAAACACTGAAATTAAGAAGTGAAGTAATGAATTCTTTGTTACAATTAATGTAAAATAAAAAATAAAAAATTTAAAAAATCATTTTTAAATGCTTTAAAAACAGATGAATGGACTTGATGTCTCCTCTTTCACTCCATTCTCAGTGGATTAGCTGGCACGTGTTGGTTCTAGGTTTTCTATAACACTCACACTGTAACAAGTCGTAACATTACTGGACCAGGACCCCTTAAAATCAGGTGAAAACATCTTTCTAGAGTCAAACTCTGCACAGACAGCATTCAAACAGCACACTGTAGGAACAAAAAGAATCAATGAATTTGAGTGGAGGTGGATTTGAAAATCCTTCTGAAGGCCAATGAGTAAAGTCCACACTCGACCATAGCAGTGGTGTGTGACAGACTTTTGTGTTTATAGGGTCGGCCACGCTTTGTTGCAGTCTAGCCAGATATTTACAGTTCGGCACACTGCTGTAAAGGTGAATAAAACCTCAACCGCAAAAAACATCTCTTCAGCCTATCATCTATCGTTTCCACATTGTACTGATGTTAGACATTCATGTACTGATAGCTTTGGCTCATCCAGCTCTTGGTTTTGTCGTCAGGTTCTTCCAGTTTTTTGATCAGCTGAGGAGGTTGAGGATGTGGAAGATGCAGCTGTTGGATGAGCATCACCTCTTCATTAAATACACCAGCGAAGACGTGGTCACACTCAGAGTCACAGACCCCTCGCAGGTAGACACACACACACACACACACACACCTGAATTCCTCCCTGTGTTCTCTGTGCTGCTCCCCCCCTGCCTCTCTAGTGTCTTTTGTCGTTTGTGCTGCATAACAGGGATTCCTCTTTCAGGTCTCCAAGGACACGTCGCTCCTACAGATTCTGTTCAGTCCTGTCATTCATTCATAACAAGAATAAGTAGATCTAATTAATGTGTTTTATTTACATGAAATCTCACCTCTGACATCCTTGCCGATCAGCTTCTTTCATTTTAGCAATATAGAATATACAATCTCGTGATTAGAGTTTCACTGTAATAAATATCTCACTGTTACTGACTGTCCTTGGTTTTTTCCTTTGTTGTGTTGTTTGAAAAAAACATACCTTTAAGAAAGAAATACTGCAAACCTTTAGTCTGTGTGTCTTTTCTCCAAACCTTCACCCCTCCTCCCTTGTTTTCTCTCTCAGCCGTCGTTCTTCGTTGTGTACAACATGGTGTCTACAGAGGTGCTGGCCGTCTTTGAGAACACCTCTGACCAGCTGCTGGAGCTGTTTGAGAATTTCTGCGACCTGTTCAGAAACGCTACGCTGCACAGCCAGGCCGTCCAGTTCCCCTGCTCCGCTTCATCCAACAACTATGCACGGCAGGTCCAGAGAAGGTACAGAGGAGACAAATGTCCTGTTATTGAATTGAAACACCAAATATTGAAACTTGAATATACTTCAGTTTGGGTATAATTGTGCAGGCAAGCTGCTGGGTCTGCGGGTCTTTCCTGATGATAGAAAAAACTGCACTTGATAGTGTGCAGCCAAATGTCAGGAAGGATTTGAAGACGTTGGTTAGGAAGGGAACCAAATCAGCAGCAATTGCCTGGAGGAGGAGGAAGGAGTTTTAGGACTTAATATGGATATAGAAGAGACATTAAGACAGTCAGCACAGCTGGGGGAGCTGTGATTGAATTTGGTTGTTCGACTTGCCAGCGTAGGTGACAAAATCCTGTGGAAGGTGAAGAGGGAGTACCAGACAGAGGGGGGGGGTTGAAGAAGGAGGAGAAGATAAAGGATAGTTTGAGCGAGGAAAAGAGCTTATAACAGGATTTTAGAGTGGTGAAAATTGATGTCTGGAAGAAGGAGAGGAGAAATTGAAAGCTGCAGAGCACATTCAACAAACCAGATTTGTACCACTTACCAACTGGCTAGCATAAGCCCAGTTCATAGGGTGTTAGGCAGCCACAAACCAAGTATATAGAGAGACAGGCATGTCTGCAAGAGTGGAGCACAAAACAAGTTGAGAGGGAGCACTGAAAATATGGATGGAGAGAATGGAGGAGGGAATGTGAGACAACAGAGTGTGTAGTGCGACTGTAATTTAGCCAGGTACGTTTGGAAGAAGTGGCTTAGAATTCCAACCTAGTTCAGACATTCATTGTGTCAAATAGAGGCTTTGAGCCGTTCTTCTCCAAACCAAAACAAGTATAGTGTAAACTCAATTCTTTCTCAACTTCAAACCGAACTAAGAGGTGTAACGCTTATTCACTAATGATATGAGATTCCTGTTGCTGTTTATTGTCATCGTGCTGATATCCCTGTCTGTCTGCGCCTCAGATTCAAAGACACCATAGTGAATGCCAAATACGGCGGGCACACGGAGGCGGTGCGTCGGCTGCTGGGTCAGCTGCCCATCAGCGCCCAGTCCTACAGCAGCAGCCCCTACCTCGACCTCTCCCTCTTCAGTTATGATGACAAGTGGGTGTCAGTGATGGAGAGACCCAAGACCTGCGGAGACCACCCCATCAGGTACGGACCATATCAGGATGAATGAGCGTCTTATCAAATGATGTCACAAAATCACAGTATCATCATTACAGACCTTGAAATGAGGGTCAGGTCGCTAGCCGCTGAGAAGTTAGCGTAAGGCATTTGAATCGCAGCACAGTGTGAAAGGCTGTAATGAAAGTTGTTTTATCAAATAGATAATTAACTGAAAATCAGTTGGCAACTGTTTTGATTATTGATTAATTGGGTTATTTAACAAGCAGAGACGGCAAACATTCACTGGTTCTTTTACTTTCCTCTTTTTTGTATAATTGTAAATGGAATATGTAAATTTAATACATATAATTACATTTGGAGCGTTGGTCGGACAAAACAATGAAATGTAGGACATCACCTTAGGCTCAGTGACATTGTGACCAAATAAGCAAAAATCAAATCGTGTGGGTGTGGGTGTGTGTGTGGGTGTGTGCGCTTCACTTTTCTCAACAACCGTTCATCCAATTGACTTTACACTTAGTAAGTGTATTTCTGGGGCCCCAAGGAAGCGTGGTGTCTAATTTGATGCAATTTGGACACAACACATTCAATTTTAATAAACTTTGAATAAACAGCACTCAGCAGCAGCGGGGCGGGCTTTCAGTGCAGCACGGTCCAGAGCACCTCTCCTGCCAGCTGCTGACAGTGCTGTCAGCTGAAGAGTCGATCACACAGCAAGGTAGAGGAGGAGACAAACATATGTCTGGCAGTTGTTCTGAATGGTTGGAATTCTGTAATATTATCAGCCATATTCACTATCAAAAAAAGTCTAGCGTTAACTCTGATAAATGGAATATAATGAGCATAACTATGTTGTCATTAGTGTATAATCACCTGAATATAGGAACCGTTATGTTTGTTACCTTAGAATGAGCCTATCTACAGACGCATGGAGTCCGCCATGTTGAACCGCCATCTTTCTACAGTAGCCCATATGAGACAAACCAACTCTCAGACACTCAGTTGTGTTTAGTAAGCCTGTGCGGGCTAAGCACCTTTGGGTGTATGACACACAAAATATTGATACATTCATTCATGTCACAGCACACAGTTACAGCATTTTCCTTTTTAGGTCCTCTCTATTCCTTTTGTATGTCTGGTGCATGTGAAGTAATGAATAAAGCTGACTTTGACTTGATTTAGTAGCAACATGCGCTACACACTTCTCTGGTAGGAGTAAATGGCAACTTGGATCTCTGTCATATACGGGCAGAGGCCTCCACAAAACAACACTATATGAAGAATTTACCGGTACTACTTTCACTGTATCCCTCCCTTTCTCACCTGCCAGGTTTTACGCACGGGACTCCGGCCTGCTGAAGTTTAAGATCCAGGCAGGACTGCTGGGACGGCCGGTAAATCATGCCGTGCGTCGCCTGGTCGCCTTCACTTTCCACCCCTTCGAACCCTTTGCCATCTCCGTCCAGCGCACCAATGCAGAGTATGTGGTCAATTTCCACATGAGGCACGTTTGTGCGTGAGGAGCTTGTGTGTCTATGTGTGTAGCCTGAGAGAGCCTGTGGAATGAAATTGCAGGGCCGTTGGGCTTCTGTTAGCAGTTACTGGTGACAATACAACATGTCCTCCATCAGGAGGCACAAAACAGTTTGTTCTGATAGCCGCCCTCTCCTCCTCCCAGAGAAATCAGCAGTCCTCTCCCTGCATTCTCCTTCTGATGGAAACCACTGTTCCTCTCCTCTTTTTCCCTTCCATCACACAGTGGTCACTCCACTTCCGCCCCTCCTCCCCCTCCGCGAGAAGGCAGCAATTCTGCCTTTTCCTTTCGTCTGCACCGCCTCGCCTCCTCTTTCCCCCTTCCTCCACTGAACAAAGAGGGACCTGTGGGGAGGAGAGGCTGGAATAAGTGTAAATGGAGATGTAGAGAGAGTGATTGATGTGCGACGGAGGTGGGAGCTGCAGGTAGCCGGACCTCTTAGAAGGACCCAAAGGTGTTTTCTTTTTCCTACTGTGCACTGAAAGCTGCACATTCATAACAGAATTGCTTATCCAGTTGGTCCATGACCAGCTGTCCAACAAACTTCCTTTTTTCTCACATGAATGGGGAAAGAGGAAATTTTATATTATATTGTTTTTACACTTTTTTTTAATACATACTACCGCCTGTATATATTTTATGCCAATAAAATTGTCTAAATTTTTCTGTTTTTTTTTTTTTTGCAGACAGTAAAGGGAGCTTCTTTTAGTTTTTTTGCATTTTAAAGTATGTAGCAGTAGCTATGGTTCATTATTACTGTCAGCTCTCATCTATATACTAAATAGTAGACAGGGAAAAGCTTGGTGTGGCCAGAAACCTGAAGTAGAATTGGTATTGTTTGTGCTTCCCACCTCTAAATGTTGAACTGCAGGTAGGAGAAAACATTTGTTTTTGTGTATGAGCAGGCATGGGTGTGTTTTTTTTATGCAAATGTGAGTGAGAAAGCATTGGAGTATAAAAAACTATTTCAAACATGTTTTGTCGTACAGCAGATTCAGTACTTTTCCTATCACACCTCGCCTATAACCGGATCATGTTTTTCTTAACTAGCAGTACAGACAGTGGATAATAGTCCTCAAAAACATCTTAATGCCACAGAGCTTTATGGTGAACCTGAAAATATGTTCACACAAGTTTGTACTGCATACGGAGCGCTGACAATATACAGTGTGAGAGTCCTATTTAATTTGACTACTGATCCCTGCCGTCTATACAATCATAATGTTGCTATTTTATATCAGGTCCATCTGTTCTGCAGGCTAAAGCTCTGGGCGTCTGTTTACACATCAGATGTGTTATTAAAAACACACAAACATGCAGATATGAACAAATATGCAAATGGTATAAAACCCCCAGTCCCAACATTAATGCAAAGTGGCTAATACATGAACAGCCACATGTATGATAAACAGATATAAAAGGCAAAAAGCACACGTCCAAGCAGTTGCAAGAGGTCATGGTGGTATGGAAAGCAGGTGCTGAGGGATTAAGTGTCCTCTTAGCCTCTGGTTACACACTACAGTGGACCTGGGAGGTGAGTGTGTGAGTGAGAGACTAACTGGGGTTTTAGGCAGAAGGAAGAAGGTATTTACGGATGGAGAGATGAAAGAACTGATGAGAGACGGTAGGTGAAAAACAGCACAAAGAGAGGTAGAGATGTGGGGATCGATGGGTTGTGAGTGCAGCGACTATTACGCAGCTGCTTAGTTTTGCATAAGCACAATAAACACTATCTTGTAGATCAAGGCTTAAGGAAGCCATGTTATGTCATTGTCATTATGGTGTGTTTGTGTAAGCTGGTGTGTGACAACATGCTGTGATAATCAACTAATTACAGGAAGTGCACACAGCAGGCACAGACAGGCCTACATATAGGAGGACACATTGTCTGTTGACTTCTCTCAGCAAACTGACAACCTATAGAAAATATAAAAACTGTACGTCTGAGTGCATGGTTCTGTGTTGGTTCCAAGCCATATTTGAGCCGTTTTTACCCAATCGGGTTGATATTTATTCAGTTTTCTACAGGAAATGTAAGCCTTACCTTTCCTTATATTATCAACTTCCTCACAGATGTTTGAAAGCCAGTAAGTGGAGTAAGTAACTGTGGCGTCACTGCTGGAGTCCTCAATGCAAACACAGGTAGTAGATTATTACATGAACCCAATGCCTCCTAGTACAATAACAAATATGTTATATTTGTCTTATTCTGAAGAATCAGGTAAACCCAGAGCCTTCTCCCTGACCTTGGTTGCTACGGAAACATAACCGCTCTCTGCTTGGTAACCAAGTCTTTTCTAATTGCTGTTGTCTTGGCAACACCGCAACCAATGTAATCCAGAAAAGGCCACAATCCTAAATGTTTCCTGTTGCAGTGCTCGTCTTCTCGGAGCAGCCTCTAAACACACACGGACACATTTAATCATTTAGGCAACAGTCAGCTGCAGATATCCAGCAACTGTGGTACACGGTGTGAGGTTGTGTAGTTTTGCTGTTGGAGGGCAGCGTTGACACTGAAATACACAGAGATAATATAGTAACAGCACTTATGGATCTGCTGTGATTCATGAATTCATTAGGATGTTCAGCATTTTCTGAACATGGAATGATTCACGGTGGTTTTAAAAGGAACACCAGTTTGTTGATTTTCTATTTTCAGGTGCTGTTCTTTTGTTAGTTCATGGTCAAAGCATAATAATTCAAGCTATGTCTACTTTCTGAGGTTAAAGAGCTCTTAAAAAACATACACACACACACACACACACACCAGGCTGCTCACCAAAAGCAACTGCAGATCCCACCGATCCTCACATTCCTGTTAAGTACAGAATAGACTTTAATACACTGCTTATGACATACAAGGCCCTCCATGGTGTTGAACAATCATTCATTTCCAAACTCCTTAGTTTTACCAACTTGTCTTCCCTGCAACAGGGCTCTAATTAAATTTTTTGTATATTGTACATTGTCATATGTGTGGGCCTATGTTTAATTTAATATTTAATTTGATTTATTAATATCCTCTGCAGCACTCTGTGTAGTAACTAAATAAAAATGTACTTATTACATCTGGAAGGGACACATTCATGAGATTTTCTATTTCTGTATGGTATTTTTACACCAAAGGGTACACAGGGAGGATTTTAGAGTAGCTCAGCTAAATGAAAAAAATCTGAATTATTGATTAAAGATATATGTCCACACATTGAGTCAACTGTCTGAATACAACAGGGTGCGAATGAAAGTAAAAGCCAGTTAGCGAGCAAGCAGATTAGTCTAAACCAGGGGTCTCAAACTGCCAGTCTGGCCCTCCAGCCCCCAACGTGATGTCAAAAATATAATACAATCTGGCCCGCAAGATTGTTATTCTATTATTTTTTGTAGTTATTTCATGTAAATGTAAACTACCCCTTCATATACAATTAAAGTAAAAACACTCTTTTGTTCGGCACAAATTAATGGTAAATGCGTGCTAACAGTTGAGAACAGGATTTGGCCTTTATTTGTCGCTCGGCTGCGAACAACAGCGATGATATAAAAATGTACAGAAACTGCTGTTTGTACTTTTTTGTTGGGTATGATGTTAGAAATGGAAATATTTTCAGAATACTACGCTTTCTTGCAGCACTTCAGTGTTGAAGTGTGAGATGACAACACCAGCAATGGCCCAGAGCCAATTTCAGTTTGAGACCCCTGCTCTAAACAGTCAGTCAATAACAGTTCAAAGTTAGTTAGTGAAACGTTGTGGATAGATGGTGCAACATAAAGCTCCTACCACTCCAACTGATCTGACCAAAACAAATGGAATATAATATTCATAATTATGTTTTCATTAGTGTATAACCACCTGAAAATGGGAATCGTGCTTTTGTTACCTTAGAATGAGCCATTTTATCTACAGACGCTGTGGGTCGCCTTCTGTGGAGGCCACTGTGTTTGTTGAACAGCCATGTTTCTACAGTATCCTAGAACAGATACAATCACCTGAAAAAGTGATATCCAAACACAAACTGCTTGTCAGTCCTGCACTGACGCAGAGCAAAAATGTTTCCAAAAAGTTTCCTCACCAACAGGACTGCTCGTTACTGTGGTTTCGAAATCATAGGGTCACTAACAGTCCACTCCACTCTGATGGATTTAAGAGCTTCACAAAGAGTAGAGCAGGGAGGGGGCTATGTGGTTCAAGTTTACTACTCAAACTAGTGAAAAATACAGATAGGATGGTGAAGGAAGAACATATAATCGGATGGATACAAGGTAGTGGCTGCAAAAAGGTCAGAAAAGATCTACCTGGAGGTATTTCATTATTCCCTGACATATAAAAAGCAGCCAGAATATCCACTCTACTCTAAAGATGGCTGACACATTCTTCTCTCTGTGTTTGCTGCCATTGTCTTTGGCTCCACTTTGTTCTAGTTGGAGAGCATTACGCCCATCCATTGAGTAAACTCACTTTGTGATTATTTACACATTTCACTGAGTCATATACAGTAGTTTGTTATTTTGTGATTTGATGAATAGATACCACAATTGATTTAAAAATATACAGTATATACAGAGTACGTCACTTTGTTCCACCACTTCAGAAACAATGAGGCTCTCCAAGTACCACCGTTATGACCAACGTTTAAATACAGTAGCGTAGGCCGACCCTATTCAGCTACACACAGTCCACACTGGACTATTCAATTTACCTACGCTTACTATCTTGCCATCACATTTTAGCTCAAAACTAATCATGCAGGGGCAGATATAAAGAATATTCATGGGGGGCCAGAGGGTGGCAGAAATATATTCTGATTTAATTGCAAACAATCACATATATCAATATTTGCTTTGCAAAGGTACCAAATAATTGAACTTAATCCTATCACTTAGTCTAAAATGTGTCCATAACAAACCATTTAATTAATTTCTTATTTCAACACATTATTTTTTAAATTAATCTAAATTAATGTGTTAAATTAAAAACATTTGACAGAAAAGGGTGGCCAAGCATTTTCTAGAGATGGCCACCCAATGCCACCCCTCTACATCCGACCCTGTAATCATGGATGTATTCTTTTTGTGCGCGAGCGTGACTACGTAGCAGGCTGCTATTGAAACAAAATATTACAGGAAATACAAAACTTATTTACATTTCAGCGATCTCATAGTTTGCAATTGTTTTATCATTTTGATAGTATTATATGTTTTTAAATTAATGAATTTCATTTAATATATATTTTGGATTCCTCAGTGTACCACTAGAGGGAGCTTATACCACAGTTTGAGAACCAGTGGAGTAGACTAATAGTTAACCTTCAACCAAACTGCTAGCTTGTTTTTAATCACAATTAGAAATGCATCCATATATATGTATATTGACACATATACAGTAGAAACCTGCACATAAGATATACCCATAATAAAATTGTATTTTATTTTTCTCAGTTGCCCTTAATGGTAGCTACAGTCTGGCCATGCAGCAGGTTTCAGTGTTTTGCACAGAGATGAAATATCCAAGGTAAATGTAATTTTGTTTGTGCTCCTCAAAGTACTGAAAAATACATTTGACAAACTGAGCAGCACCGCGCCTTTACTCTGGAAAATCAACAGACCTTACTTTGTGCGGTCTCACTGGGACTATTTATTTGATATAAAGTAAGTCCTGCTTCTTTTCACAGTGAGGTCTGTGGATTATTCAGAGTAACCACAACATTGTTCCCGGAAAGATGTTGCTGCTGAGCTTTTTTTTAAAACTATTTTCAGTGCTGAGAGCACCACAAATGGAAAGTATGTCTTTTTGTCACTTGTATGAAGTGACACTTCTTCCATGAATACACTGCTTCTGCTTATCCATGTCTCTCCCTTGGATTTAATACAGCAAATCAGTAGGGCTTAGTGGAAGACAGTATGTGTCCCTAATAATTTGTACTCCTCTTATATGCATTGATGGATACGCAGTGGGAACTACTTCACCCAATATGAACACACAACCACATACATAGACATACATCCACACACAAGACCCAACCTCCACCTTTGCCCCTTTATATCCTTCACCTGTTATTGTTATCGACCATTCTAGTATTGTTCCTCCCTGTAATATATAACACTATAACAGTGTCAACATTTCATATCACACGGATTAGCGCTCCAGCCATCTGTACAGCTGACTGAGACCAGTTCTGCACTCGTGGAGCCTCCTGGTGAGAACCATGAAATCACAACACCACCACCTAATGAGTGAAGGGAGCACCCTGAGGAGGGAAGGAGAGGGTCTAAATATTGACAGCAAATATTTGATTGAAGGGTAGGGGTGTCCCCCGACTCATGGGTGTGTGCTCAAACACAGGATGCATGCCCACGTGCACACGCACACACACTCACTCCAAAACCCACAGTTCCATGTGTTATCAGCGTCTCCAGCTGTCTTTGACTTGAAAAGCAAGGGGTGGATGCCTCATATACGCACCTTCACACACAGTCTTCAGGGCCCGCATCATGCTGAGACACATACACAGCTTGACTGTGGTAGATGACACTGTATGTGTGTGTGTGTGTTTCTTAGCTGCAGATCATTTCTAACTGACTTCATATCTGTCGTAGATACACCCGGTTGGGTGCCAGCACATGCACACACACAAACACTAATCTCTGTGCAACCCTTTAACACAAACACATACACACTCACACACCTGACTGAGCACCAGTTGGGGGGTTTCAGGTGGAAGTCCGCAGGGAAGGCTTCGCAGCATGGCCGACCTAAAAATATAATGCACCGGGAGGTCCTTTGTAGACAAACAAACACGCTGTAACGTTCCTACAGAAAGACCTGGAAAAGAAAGGTAAAGAGACGAGCATCAGTGCTGCACAGAAAACTAATATCATTGTCTTGTGTGTCAGACAGTGAAACAAAGACCTGTTGCATGTGTTTGTTATATGTAAAACTAACAGGCCTGACCCTTGCATTCTCAGCTTGTTCGTGTCTCTGTAGCAGCAGAAGCAGAAGAAGAACACCCTACAAAGCAAACTGAGGAGAGTCTCAAACTGATTTAAGACCAGTTGTGCATTTTCTGCAAAAGTACTACTGCAAGTAAGTAGTGTAATTAGGTAGACCCTGAGCATTGCACCAGGCTTTGCCCCCGAGGACCTGTGCTGTTCCCTCTGACAGTACAGATCAGTAGCAACAGGTGATCAGAGTTCTCCACCTGCTGGATAAAATCTAGAACTGCATCTTCTTCTTGGCCTACTTTCTTTGAACTACAACTACCAGCAACCCTGATGTCCACGAGCAGAGATGAAAAGCAATTATGTATATTTACTGGATTTGATTACAGTATAAATGTTATTTCTTTGAATGATTATTTTAAGCTTCTTCTATTCCACTACATCTCTGTAGGCCTGAATGTATACAAAGTATTCAAACTCTCCACCCGCCACTTAACACCAGGAGCTAAACCAATACATTTCTGCTTAATGTTTCAATCATCAAAGTTGCAGTAGGTAATATTATATAAAAAATAACCTTTTGTCATA
>NW_023339762.1:4099511-4104947 GCF_004916995.1 Morone saxatilis | reverse complement strand
ATTTGACCCCCTGGGAATGAATTCAACAATCAACTATCTTTCTCGGCTCTGATTGGTTGTTTTCATTCAGGCCTAGTGGAGTTGCAAATGCCATTAGGAGCACTAGGAGGAGCCAGAGGAACTTTATTATTAATATTAATTTACAGATAATATTAAGTTTCAGCAAATATGAATTAATAATTATTTTTGTAAAATAACCTTCTGCAGTCACTTTTGACCAAATTGTACCGTTTACTGCTAATACTTATTTAATTCTAAGTATAAGAAGTCGTATAATCTTCCCAGCTGATCTGTTGACCTGGTGACATTGTATGGTACAGTTAATGACATAGTGTGCAAGTCGTTGCTTGAACTAACCTTATTGGCTTTGTCAGCCACCCTGTTGTGACACAACAAGCGCATCAACTTAACTACTATAAATAAGCTTTTTAAAACATTACACACCCCAGCTATAAAGCTGCACTGAAAACAAGAAGTCCGGTTGCAAAAAGTTTCCCTCCCTTCCTGTTTGAGAAACCATATATTTTAGTATATTTGGCCAAAATTAAAATTTGTAAAATATCTCTCCACAGTAAGTAAAGAAGTACTGCTTGGGGGTAAATGCAAACTGTTTCCTAAATAGCAGTGAGAACTGTCATTTGAAGACAGCCAGGCTCACTGACTGCCTCATGTGTTTGTTCAAATAATGATTTCTTCAGTGGAGTCATAATCAATCAGTGTAGCCAAAGTGGTGCGATGCAAAATGAATGTCCCTCAGTCTGCCCAGTTGCAGTTCCCTCTGGCAACTAATTAATATAAAGTGGATTAGGCTTAGAGCAGACTAAATATAATATACTGGTAAAATAAATCTTTTACTTTACTAGAAATGTTTCTGTCAATTGGACTTGTTCCTCACAGGCTGCTGCTGTAGTGCAGACGTTCACTGTTACATCATTTTCTCTTCTAGTTTTTGATTGGAAAAAAAATCTGATTTTAGATGGCTCTTGGAACTATAGGACATCAAGAAATGACGCAGGTTAATAAAACCATTCAGATCATTACCTTCCAATTGGGAAAAAAAGTTTTTAAAGTCACTGCAATTGAATATGAAATACTTTTTTTTATTCTATGTTAAGCATTTTTTCTCACTTACATGTATTCCTTAAATGGTGGTGCATTCAAAGTGTTTCTCAAAATGAATAGAAATTGAATAAAACTATGGAGGACCAACAAATTACACAAGCATAAATAAATAAATAAATAAATACAGAAACAGCCATATTCATCAGTCATTACCAAATTGTATTTATTTTCTATTTAGTTTTGTATTTCATTATTTATTTATACATTTATTTATTTATTCGTGCTTATGCCATTTGTTGTACTTCCTATTCCGCCACTTAAAGTCCTATAACTTGATGCTTAGCTCTGTGTGTCCAACGTTACTGAAGTGTGTTTGTCTTAAATTGAATTTGACAGAGGGAAGGGAGGGGGGGGGCGGGGGAGGATGACGTCAGAGGTCAGCTGACAGGTTTGTTTTGCTTGCTCGAGCTCGTCCTGATAAAAACACAGCGAGAGGAAGGAGGAAGCAACGACAGCGAGCCCCCTCTGAACTAGTGCTCCTCAGTCAGTGTTCGTCCCGGCAGCCAGCAGCCAGCAGCGAGCCCACGGACACTTTTATAAGTCGTTTTTAGCTTTTTTATTTTTGCTCCGACACAGCCGCTACCTCTGTTTCCAGCTCCTGCCAACTGGTTGACTTTGACGCAATATGCCTTCAGAAAAAACCTTCAAACAAAGAAGGACATTCGGTGGGTGTTATCACAGCTTGTTTCACCATTTTACACACAGCTCCTCTGCTTTAGCTGCTTTATGGAATGCGCATGTTGGTGGCTGCCCGATGTTTGCTCCGAGCTGTACAGGAGACAGTCACATCGTCAGTGCAGGCAGGCCAGCTAGTTGTTGGTTATTATCCCACAGGCGAGTATTAGCCTTCATTTTGTCCTGCTAGTTCACCTGTAACGTATGTTAGACACACAGGAGAGAGGCTGCTAATTACAGAACCATAAACCGAGGCCGGTGCCACTGTCAACTTATATAAGACAACATGGACGACTTACATTGTCCCCACTAGAACATACAGGTTTAAATATAGAAAAAAATAGAAAAGAATAGATTAGATTAGATTAGTAAAGAGCTATTTGCCGCAGGCCTCTCTCTCTTTCTCTCTCTGTGTCCTGTGTGTGTGTGTGTGTGTTTATTTGCATCAGAGCGGTGGGAGAAAAACAAAGTGGTGTCGAAATGCAGGGCAGAGAAAGAGAGCTGCAGGATTGGGGGATGGGACGGTTTGTGGAGGAGAGGAGAGGAGTTTGAAAGAGGGGACAGAGTCAGATGGTACCTAGAAAGTGCAGTTTACCTTTTGTCTCTTTGTGTGGAGGCTAGGCCACAGCCTCGATGCGGATTATAGTTTCAGTTTTCCCACAGAGCTCAACATGAGGCCTGCAGTGCCTCTGCAAAAGCAACTTAGTCCTCTGTCCACTTTCCTCTCACTCACTTAACATGTTTTTTCCCCCAGTAATTTAGCACATAAGTGTATCTAACACAATCTGTGAGTAATTCTACTAAACTTTTTCTTCATATTTGTTTTTCATTATGGTGATAAGTTGTCTTTTTCCATGTGTTATATGCCTTGAACAAAGATGGGAGATGTTGCATTCAGCCCTGGAAATATAATATGACTAAAAGAAACCTGCTTCCGGTTTAACGTCACGTTACTGGTCCAAATTTACCCAACTGGAGCACGTGAGTGCCAGCCAGCAACAGACACATGTGAGAACATGTTAAAGACACGCTTTAGACACAAATGGATCTTTTTTACCGTACCAGGACAAACTGGCTGAAGCACAGCTAACTGTTGCAAGTTTAGGAACAAACTGTTTTGTATTAGTGGCTGTTTACAGTGTTATTGAGTGTTATTGAGTGTTGGTCATCATTTCTCTCAGTCTTTGCTGCCTTGTGTATACGTCATTATCTGGACCCAGTGTTTCGCCATGTTCATTACACTGTCACTAGGCCTGTATGAATCAATAGGCCTAAACCTGAGTTCAGTTTCTGAGGTTGAAACTGTTAAGTTGCATATCTGTACAATAGGTCATAAAATGACTCAGGAAACCACAGGGACTCTTCCAGTCGTGCTGGCCCGGGCGTTAGGCTAATGACTAATTCTCCTATTATGACAGAACGTAAATGTGTGGGGAAAAATACCCTCGTGCTTTTAGGTCAACTGCTTCCCATTTTGTGATTTATTTTTTCTTTTATTGATTGAAATCTGCTGACTCATTGGCTGCTTGTTGCTTGCTCTGGTCAGGAGAGACACACTGACACATACAGAGCGTCCCTGTCTCTGGGCTATGAACTCATCCTGATTTAAATGTAGTCACAGAACAATGGCCTACATTTGCTCAAGTATAGCATGAAAATGAGGAGGAAGATAAACATTTTTATTGAATTAGGTATCTTAACAGAGGGCGCACAAATTCTCCTCTAAGCAAACATTTTTTTAGTGGCATGTCACAAGACTGGATAGCAGGAACTCAAAGCTTCAGCTGACTCTGACAGCTGCCAGCAGCCAGTGCACGGCCTTCCATTGCTTGTGTCCAGTTTCATTTCTTACTGTTTCTGCCAAAGGTTTCATCTTACGTCAGAGTCCTAAAGCTGATGGAGATGATTTTTGTTGTTGTTTTTTCAAGTTGTTCAAGTTTTTTTTGAGTGATTGTTGTGTTGTCAGTACAAAGTGCAGTGTTATCTGTGGCTGTTTATTTTGGCCCCAGTTACAAATGACTTAAAATGGGGTTAAACCTCAGAAAGGGGGGGCCTGCTCTGCCGTACAGGTTATCAGTGAGTAAGGATCCATCCAATCAGCAGCTGTGTTACTGACCCTGAGGTGTGACTGACCCTGAGGTGTGACTGACCCTGAGTTATCACTGTGGAGGGAAGGTGGTGGACTGTCCTCTTCAGCTGAGAGTCCATCAGTCTAGATATAGAAAACACCCAGACACATATGGACATGATTTTGAATTCTGTTGCCTATTCTAAGGGACATTTAATGATGGTTTTTTTGAAGTGCCCCTCCAGAGATCAGTGTTTCTTCTAGTTCCTACAGTGAGCTGTGTGAATAGATAGATAGATAGATAGATAGATGAACAACATTTGCATATTCAGAGAGTCTGGAGGTTTTAATGAGGAAATCGTACTTTTTTAAGGAAAAAAACCCATCAGACACACATTTTTAACACATGTCTGGAGGGGAATCTTTAGCATTGTGTAACATGCCTGATTTAAATCTCTGTTACATAAATGAGGAATTTTAGTTTCGTTTCCTATACACAGGTGTGGTGCATGCTCAACATGCCTGTCTGTTTGTAGAGGATGCCAACAGCGCAGCACACATTGAAGTAATGGAGTAGAAAAAGAGCCAATAATAATTTTACTCTAATAATCTGCTAATCGCTGTGGAACAACGTGGTTAGCACACCATGAGTGGATTTTAGGAAAGCCCATTCTGTTTTCACTGGAGCGCCTCAGTCCACTAGCAGCCTGTTAAACACACTGTTCCCAGATGTTCCTATTCCGCTTGATATTAAGCTCCAGGATTGTAATCTTATGATGTTCTTTTAATGAATATTCTTCTGATAAAAATAGTGGAAGACCATTCTTAGGTTAAGCTCTCACAAGAATGTGTGATACTTAAAACACCTCCACAAAGCAGTTCAACCAGAGATTAGAACAATGAACTCCTCTTGACCGCTGCTCCTCACGAGATCCCCACACACACTACACACTCGCTGTGTGTGTGAGTGGAGCTGCTGCTCAGTTGAAACCTGCCTGTATGTTTGTTTATACTTGTTATACTCCATTTCTTTGGTTACTTTTCTCTCTCTGTTGTGTGTCTGCTTTGTCTGTTTGTGTATTATCAATACTTCCTCGTTCTTCCTGACCTTCTAATCTCTTTGTCTACTTGCACATTTCCATTAACCCGAGTCTGTTTTTCTGCCCCACAGAGCAGAGAGTAGAAGATGTCAGACTGATCCGAGAGCAGCACCCCAACAAGATACCTGTGAGTTCACATGTGCATTCCCTTGCAGTCACCAGGTGAACACCAGAGCCTGTGCAGTACAGTCCACTGAAGCAACATTGTCCTCACACTTTGACAAGTAAAGAGCTGGAAGGGCAGAAATGTATCAGCGTGATGTGCACAGCTGCATGCAGGAAGGCTCGAGTAAGAACAAGACGAGCAGCGGAAAGTGTTACCACATATTTCCTGGTTGTACTGTGAACTGTGTGTGAGATAGTTGTACATGTTCTCTGTTGGCGTCGGACACATTTCTGCAGGAGCTTTCTGCCTGTTGGCGTCTGCTCATCATTCTAAGGTTGTTTTTCTTATTTGAAGGTATGACCCCC
>NW_023339762.1:4082812-4099411 GCF_004916995.1 Morone saxatilis | reverse complement strand
TAAACAAGAGAAGTTCTGGAATTTCTTCTTAAAGTAAAAGACTGATTATCAAAGGAGTTACAGATTAATTTTCTGAACGCTGACTAATCAATGAATCACCTGATCATTGCAGCACTAATCTGAAATGTAGTCTCTGTAGTAAATGGGCTCTGTGCTGATTTTACACATCACATTGAGTTTGCTCGTGACATTCAGTACTCGTAGTTTGGCATGACTGGCCTTTAGAAGTTTACAGTGGCTTACTATTTCAGATTACAGTACATAGAACATAAAAACATTGTAATCATGTCATCATACAGTGGAGGCAGTGATGATACAGAATGATACAGTTGCAGAACAGTCTTTATTGTGCAAACTGCAGCATAATAAAAACAGAACTTAAGAATAAAAAAGATATAGCAACAACTATAACAATGCTTCTTTTTCAGGGCCAAATATTTTAAAATAGCTGTACAAACACTGACATCAAATACTCAGAGTAGTGAAAAATGAATATCGTACAGGAAATTACAACTAATATACCAGTATATCACCCAGCACTATTAAGTTGCATTATGGGAAATGTAGGATGCAGTGTTTTTTGGGTGGACTAAGACTCAGGATATCTCAGACTCTGCTGTTCCTTCTTCACCTCTTGAAGAGTGTCACTACAATCCCACCGGGTTTGTCATGTCTGTTCTTGACTGAATTTCCAGAGGAGTATATCACTATAATGATACACACGTTCCACCATATATAGATAGACAATATTTGATCCATATGAGACGGCCAGGCTGTCATAGTGTGCATGATCTGCTCTTAAAGGCAGCGTTAACTCAGATGGAGGGTGCTCTGCTGTGGCAGCCAGCCGCAGTGGATCAGTGTTCCACCCTGAAGTGGTCTGCGTGCTGCTGCAGTGCTGCTTCTAAAGCCTCCTTTCAAACAGATCTCAACTCGATTAAACGTCTCAGTGAATAAACAGATCCTGTGTTCGTAGCTCAAGCAAATGAGTGCCGGCCCAGTGAACGCAGACTTTATAGATTGGCAGGGAGAGTCCAGAAAGGCTCTGCCGTATCATCTGATATGTGTGACTCCATCTCACTATTGATGGTGGACGCTGGTCTAAAAGCAGCAGAGGAAATAGTGCGCTGGGAGGATTCCAGCAGCGCGGCTGAAAGCGGGCCGTGGTGGGCTGATTGTGTGTGCTGTGTCCTGTAGGTGATCATTGAGAGGTATAAAGGAGAGAAACAGCTGCCCATCCTGGACAAGACCAAGTTCCTGGTGCCAGACCACGTCAACATGAGTGAACTCATCAAGATTATCAGGTACTCCTCCTCTCCTCTCCTCTCATTTCCCTTCTCTCCTCTCCTGCTCTTCCTTTTCCTTTCTTTTCTCCCATTCCATATCCTTTGTTCTCCTCTTCTTTCATTTCCTTTACTTTCTCTTTATCTCCTCTCCTAATCTGTCATTCCCTTTCCTTTCCTGTCCTATTCTTTCTTGGATTTTCTCACTCTCTTCAGTTTTTATCTCCTTTCCTCTTATGTTCTTTCCTTTATTTTCATCACTCTTTTCCATATCTTCTCCTCTCCTTATCTTCACTTTCTTCTCTCCTGTCCTTTCCTCCTCACATCACCTGTCCTTCCAAATCTCGTCTTCTCCCCTTTCCTGTCTTCTTTACCTTTCTTTCCTCTTATTTCCTGTCCTTTCCATCTCCTCCCCTCTCCTCCTCACCCTGCTATGTCCTTGTCTCCCCACCAGGAGGCGCCTCCAGCTAAACTCCAACCAGGCCTTCTTCCTGCTGGTCAACGGCCACAGCATGGTCTCTGTGTCTGCTGCCATCTCCGAGGTCTACGAGCGGGAGCGGGACCAAGACGGCTTCCTCTACATGGTGTACGCCTCCCAGGAGACCTTCGGCACTGCCACCAGCGCCCAGTGAACAGCCCCCCTTCCCTTTCCCCCTGCCAGGCCATCGGACAATTGGTAGTTTTTAGCCCCCTCCACGTTTCTCGCCACATACCTTTAGCCTCGACTGTAGGAACTAAAACACAAACGGCCATATCTAAACACAGCGTAAGATCATTTCCCAGCTCGAACCGGTTCAGGTGGTGATTGAGTAGACCGTTGGTGTCCCACCCTCCCAGTAGCATAAAGCCACAAGGGTCGACCAGAACAGCGAGTCCAAGTAGAGAAATCCCCCAAACTGATTACGACTCAGGCCAATAGAGTCTTTTAGTGTCTCTGCTTCTTCATTGTCCCCTCTGGTGGCGACCTACGGCCTGTTGACGGCAGTTCTTTTCATTGTTTTAGTGGTTTGGTGTCTCCTAGGCTGTATTTCTGTTAATGTATATATACATATACATATTTCAGGTAGGGATATTGCATAAAAGTGGTGAAGCTCCACCACGTACCTATATATACATTAGCCAATGAACAAAGCCAACCTTAATTTTAAGGTTTCTGGAGACAGGCGCTAGAGAAAGTTAAGGGTTTTTAATGCAGATTTTTATTGCAGTTAAAAGGTAAAACTAAGGGATTTGTAGTCGTACTTTTGCCAGAGAAAATTGCAAAATGAAGTAGAGAAGATCCTCGTTAACGAATGCATCTCTGCTGTGTGTCTCGTCACATTCCCCCCTCCTTCGGTGTTGTATCCCTCCCTGCCTCGTAGCCTAAAGCATCTTCACTGTAACAAAGAGATGTTAGGAAACTGCTTTTGCTCTCGAAAACAGATGATTGTAGTTTGCAAAAAAAGAAAAAAAAATGCCTTGGTGTACAGATAATATTTACAGCTTTGAATATAAAAGGGGTTCCAATGAGAGTGTAACCAAGTTGGCTTTGGACACACTACAAGGAGCATGGTCTGATTGCATGTGTGAATGGAGGATGATGGTGTTTCTGTAAATGCTGATGAGGGGAGGGGGTTGCCATGTCCTTTCCTTTTTATCTCCTTTGTCACCAGTATTTGTTAAGGTGACTGGAATGAAGGGAAGTCGAAACAAAGAGTGAGACTCGGGCAGGTTGACGAGCATCATGTCCATCTGCCTTTGACCTACAGGACCTTAAGGCCTGCGCTCTAAAAGAAAGAACCTGTCTGTCTATAGATGGTCCTCCACACTCTGTGCTGTCGTGCTTCTCCTCCTCCTCCTCCTCCTCACCATCTTCTTAACAGATCGTTTAGCTGCTTTTATATCGCAGTATTTTATCATTTTGGTTCTTTTTATTTAATGTGATTTTTATTCCATTGTACGCCATGTCTTTACTCTCCGCTGTCTACTGTATGTGAAGTACAAAGATGACTTTTTTTTCCTGACTAGTGAAAGCCACTGTGTGTTTGTTACAGAGGGGTGGAGCATTTGTTTCAGTGCTGTCTTTTCTGCCTGCTCCTCTGTCACACACACGTACCCACACACAGCAATATCATACAGCCTCCTCTTATGTATTTATGTTGGTATTTTGTAAACAATAAAAGGAGAAAAAAAGATCAATTGTGGTGTTCCTGTGTTATTCTGACCATGGGTGAACTGTAATGTTATCATGTTGCTCAATTCATAAATAACTCTCAGTACAAATTATTAAAGGACCTGAATGTATCTGTAGTTAGAGTCAATCAGTGTGAAACTCAAATCCACAGTTTTCATTAACAGTATATTCATTTCTTGCAGAGCTGTAATACTGTGCACAAAACCAAGTGACTGAGCTCTTCCAGATTTTTCTTATTAACATTAACTTTATGTACAGCTGAACATGGGAAGCTAAAAATGAATAAACACTGAGCTATTAGGTGTGATAAAAAAAATAATAGAAATCACATTTCCACTCATTTAATCTATCAAGTTAACTAAAGTCTGACTGTATAGGTTTAATGTACTCAGTCCACTTGGCCCAAATCTGGAAGAATTTTTCATTTTAGACTTTGAGGGAGAATGACAGCCTTTCCACAATTTTCATCTTTACTGAAAAATAGAAATCATGATGTAAGAAAACATATCAATCAATATACAGTATATATCAAGAGTCTAAAATTGCAGCCTCTTGGATTTGCATATTGCACTTGGCCACGTAGTGATTTCAATAATATTTTGATTAATTGTGCAGCCCTAATTTCTTGTTACTTCATTACGCTGCTTTTCTGTTGGGTGGTATTGCTCTCCATCGCATTCATCAACATGCTCAATGTGTAAATCCACACATGCAAAATATTGCACCGAGCCGCCAGCTGCATCCTTTCAGATATAATGTTGCATATTTCCTGGTTTCACCATAATTCATAATAATAATAAGTCACATCTTGTGCAACTTATCACGTTGTCCAATGTAGTTTATGGAAGCAACTCCTCTGCTATCTTTTGTCAAACACATTTACACAACAGAGGACAAAGCTGAGTTTTTCATACTAAACATGAAACAGACAGACATGGAGGGATTACAGGCCTCTCATACAGAAGGGAAGGCATGTTATAAAATACACTGTGGACAGACATGTAGTGGAGGGTTGCACAGTTCCAGTAGTACTATAATAATATAATAATATATTTCTTTGTGCATTATAAAGGCCAGGCTTGGGGAGTAACAGATTACATGTAACTGAGTTATGTAATCAGCATATAAAAAAGGTAACTGTAATTGTAAAATGTAATGAGATTACAGTTTAGTAAAAATGGGGATTATTAGCAAGATTACAATTTTAAAATACATCAGTTTTCTTTAAAAAAAACAATACCCTGAGCACACTGAGGACACTTTCTCTATGTTAAAGATCTTTCCATTTTCTGTTCAAAGGTTACATTCTGTTCTTTTTCATACATACATTCTTCCAAAGATACAGAATGTAATCAAGTTATATTACTTTAATATCGTAATACTTAACAGTACAGTAACTGTATCAGATTACAGTAACCCGAGTGAGGGGATTCATTTCCAATAATTGGTTCCGACATGAATTTGTTTTTGCTGTACTTTTATTTTTGCATTACTGTTACATTAAGGGACACACTTTGTGGATAGGGAACAACCCAGAAGGGTGAGCAGTGAAAATGTTCTCTTTATCTGGCTTTACTTGCATTCGGATGTCTGAGTAATAAAAACATTGACCACTTTTCAGCTTGTTAAGTGTAATAATGGAAAATAAATGAAAGGCAGGTTAATGGTAATGTTCTGCAACACTAAAGATGTGTCTGTATGTATATTTTAGCATTTTGAAACATCTATTCATACATGTGTAAATATGGGCCTGTTCCACTGTGCTCTGTAATTTTCTATGAATGAGAAAGGTGGTTTTTATCCTGACAAAATTACAGCTGTAATCGCAGTGTGGCTCCACTGGCTAATTTTAACACCAAAGTCCTCCGGTCCGCTGGTTCAGTTTTCAGATTTAGATCTCACTGTTTAGACAGAACTCGTATGAACTATTATTGGATTTGTATTCAGAAAATATATAAGGGATTATATATAAAGAGCAGATCTGTACCAGAATGGTGGATGGGGTTGTCGCTGTTTTGGTTCTCTGTGTTGTAGAAATAGAACATCTGCTGATGTTCATAAACAACAATTGAAAATTGATACATTTAAAGGGCAATTCCACCGATTTTACACATCAGAGTCCGTTTACTGGTCTCAGGGAGTATTGTGGCCCCTGAGGTCACTGTAAGAAATGTGAAATGCATCAGTTGGGGCTGAAGAAGTTCTATCTGGGGATGTGGAGTTAAAAAGAAGTGAACTTACCAGACCTCTGTAGTACTCTCCTAATCTCTGCTTGTGGCATCATTAGCTGTTACTAACATGACACACTGGGGTTGAGTTGCATTGTGGGAAACGTAGTTGCCATGTTTGACAAGGTAGAAGAATGCTTAGAATAAAAAACGATGATATATCTGGTTCCAATGCATCAATTTTGATAAAAAAAACATCATGAGTCTGACAATGTGACGCTAAATAATGAAGAGCTCTTCAATCCAATTCACTATAGACATTTTAACATGTCCCAGTAGGACAAGCACAGGCATAAACAGTAAGATGAGTGATGATGAATTCCATTTAGACCTTTGTGCCGTGGTTCGGGCTCTCACACAATTCTTTCAGGCTCAGGTCTGGTCTGACTTTTTGTGCCCGATTAAAGCTCTAATTCCATTTAGCTTCAGTTTCCGTCACACTGTCATTACTGCGACACTTTAATGTTATAAGTAACACCTGTGCCTGTCCTACTACAACAAAATGCCTGCTGTGAAAAAGGCTTTTTTGATTTGAGTTCTTTAAAGGGCTGATATTACCCTTTGACTTCATAAAGGAATCATTCGCACCATATGATGAAAGACAGAATCAGAAAATATTTTATTCAAACATGTTTTTCCCTCAATAAAACAAGTTTTGAAACACAATAAGCAATATAAAACCTGACCTACAACTCAACTGGATAATTATAAACTGTTCAAACATTCGCACACAAATATTTCAAAAGCACATTTTTACTAAAGATGAAGCAACATGCATGCCGGAGCTGGATTCAACCCGGCTACTGTGATTGTTACAGATCTAGACTGGCTTTAACTAAATAGCTCCAAAAAAACAAAAACAGAGCTCTCTGGGAGAAGGCTTTCTTTGGTGTGACCTATGGAGGCAGTTTTCTTGTACTGTGCAACCACTGAAGAAAATGTAGAAAGTGTTTTTATCTAGCCTTGTTCATACAGATCGTTGCACTGTTACACAAAGTTAAATGAACACTGAGCTGAACAAGCAAACCCCATATTTCTGTCAAAAGGCAATACTCCACAGACGTTTATATTACAATACAAAAGCACATTTTTGACTTATTCTAATCAACAGACAGAAGTTGTTATACATACTGAACATTCAGTATTTAGCATTTTAAATAAACACCCCTCATCCCTGTGCTGTGCCCTCCAGGGGCACAGATAGAGTTTCATCTGAAGGACCAGCTGTCCTCGTGTCTGTAAAACTCTGGGTCCTGCCCGGCAACTCACTCGCAGTCTGACACAGGAATACACTGTGAGACTTTTCCTACATACATACTTAGACTCTTTCAATTCGACAGTCCTGAATTTTCCTCTGCATAAAGATTGTACATGTTCATTACAAAAAACAGTCGGCTGCATCAAGAGAACATCCAGGCCGCTCAACATTCATTCATTCGCAAACATCAAACTGAAAAAGGAAAATGGCACTTTTGAAATGTCCACCCCGCTTGAATGAACACACAAACACTGGCGTGAAGTGAACATACAAACACATTCTGTACTCACTGAAAGAGATGTGGAAGTGTCTGAAAATATTCCGTTGCATGCATGATTGTCCTGCTATAGAGGGACAGTATTTGGCACTGGAGGCCATCTTGCTCTCAGGTTGGCTCTGAGGTAGAGAGGCTGCTATGGGTTTCTCCCCAGGCACTGGTGACGGGCTTTCATGGACAAGAGAGTGGATGGTGTGGCTTCCCTCTGTGACTGCCAGCTGCTGATTCCAGTTTCCAAGTGTGAGCTGTCCACACACACTTCAGAGTCCTAGCACAGGGGCTGGAGTCCAACACAGCCAACAAGGCCATTTCAGACCTTCTTTTGGAGGGTGTCCTCCAGCCGTCAGTATCTGATCATCTACAGTCAGTCATTAATGAAGCACTCAGATGATCAGTGCTGTGGTGCTCATTGATTACTAATACGTCACATGGATGAGGCCAATGAATCCAGGCAAATGTTGGTTTGAAACATCACAACTTGTTTTGTAATCCCTGGTATCTTTTTCGCCGGACTCTACACTTCACCAGCCTTTGAATGCCACATCATTGTCATTAACTTATGTAACAAGTTGGCATGAGAGTGCCTGAATGCATCATCTGTTTTGGTCTCTGTGGGACTGGGCAGCAGGTTCAGCAGAAACCTCAGATCCTGCAAAGGATCCACCTTCTAGAGCTGATTCCTTCGCTGATCGGGCCCTTGAATCAGGGGCACTTGCCCTTGGTATTAACATGCGTCTTTGACAGCTCTAACTACAGGTGACAGGACAGACCGCTCAAACCACATTCGGAGGTGGTCTAGGCTGTATGTGACCACATTACAGCAGTGTGTACGCAATGTGTCCACACTGAAGGACCGCCTATCCAACTGATGTCCTGTAAGTACACACGAAACACGCTGTCTGATTTCCATTTGGTTCACTGTAATGCAAGTGATGTGTTTGGGTTCTCTTAGCGGCTAAGATAAGCAGCAGATGTTTGTGAACACACTGTTTGGACTGATGAACTGGTAGCTGCAATATCCCCAGACTCCCTTGAAAAATCACACATTTTTGACAGTTGTTGAATGAGGAGAAACTTTATAAACTTTGTGAAACACTATCTCTTAAACACTATTTGGGCCTTCTTGCAAATTCAGCAAACGTTACACAATAACTCTGTTTGTCCCAGCATGTTGGCTGGAGCCTGGCAGGAGGCGAGCAAGATGCACACCATTACTTTCTCTGGCATTAATGCCTTTATTCTTCTATCTGTGATGTGAAAACATCTGGTTTCCACGTAGTCAGAGAAAGTAAAAGTGTGTCCTGCTCATTTAGTCTAATTATAATATCCCACTGCCACTTCCTGTCGGGCTGCTGTTAGTGCCGATAAAGCATCTAACTCAGGCTGATACAGAGTAGGAGTTTGCTGAACTGAAAAAAGGAACGTATAGTGTTCATTATTACCGTCCTTTTGGAAGATTTGACTGACTAACAAAATACAGAGTAGTGTACAGCCCTATAAGTGTTCATCTGAATTTGGAGACGCACTCTGCCAGGTGTGAAGAACTTAGAGCTGTCTACTTGTGATGGATCACCCAAGACGCATGTTAATACACAGCCAAAGGTAAAGGTAAAGGTACTCTGTGGAGTTTTCTTGTGAACAAACAAAAGTTAAATTTACATTAAAGTGCTTATTTGTTTGTATCTTTCAGGTCTAACTAACATGTTTCCTTCCACATTAAACAAAGACGACTGTTCAAAGATTTTAAAATTTGCCCTGTTTACATCCATATTTACCACCGACTGCTCCACAGCACTAGTGGTAAAACAAAACACCACAGGGTACCTTTAAAGTTTTTTCTTGGACTTGTTTTCCTCCTTTGCTCCTTTTAAAGGAGGATGACCGAGACAGTGTACATGTATATCTGAAAACTATCTGTGTCCACAAATCCTTAATACAGGTTTTGAGCATGTATTGTGTTCACCCTGGAAATATGACACAGTACAGTGAAAACAGTTGATATGCACACTAAAAACACATGGGCACTATTCTCCCACAATGCCATGCTGAAAGGAAATAGAAGAGCGGCTCACAGCTGCATAAAAACGTGTTGTGGATGGTAGTTAAACTTCTTGCCAAGATTAATTGGCAGTTGCATTCTGGAGTGACATGTTGATAGTTAGCATAAAACGGAAGTATGAAGGCTTTGAGTAGGGTGAGACGTTTTATACCAGCAGATTCAGTCACAGGGAAGATAACACTGCCGCTTCTTTGTGGGTTCAGAGAGATGGGTATATATCCAAGGTATCCAGTCTGTCACAAACAGGGCACTGTTTCATTAAGCTGGGTTTTAAGTTTAGACCCAGTATAAATCAGTTGAGGGAGTGGCCAGGATACTAATGAAGGCTCAGTCTCTTAGCTGGGAGGCAGATTGTGAGACTCTGGTTGTAATGCACCATGGCTGATTGTCTGGTTGTAGTGTTTCTTCTGAGCGTGAGGCAGACGTCCAGCTACGCCTCTGAAAGGACGCGAGGCAGAGCAGTGTTTGTGGAGATCTGAGGAGGGATGCAAGCTAATCTGTGACAGCCGCTCCTCTTTTCTCCTCTTCTCGCCAATCTGTCTACATTTTCTGTCTCTTTCCCGTCCTCCTCTCATCTCACTGTAAGCTGCGGTTAAAGTATTACAAAGGATACAAGGGGTCTGTGTCACCAGATCAACCGTCTTTGAACAGACTTGTGTCGCCTGCTTGTACCCAGAATCAGGCCGTCTGTCTGCTCATCCCTTATAAACTCTGCTAGCTTCAGCAGGAACATGAGGTACAGTTGGGTCAGGAGTATGACAGTTCAGATCCACTGGTGTTTCAGCTGCTTAGTCCCCAGAGTCCTTACTGTCAGAGTGAGGAGTGTATTTCAGTCGAAATGTCCCTGTGAAACACAACAGAGAAATACAGTTTCTGTGTGAAGCTTTACAATGCCTCAATAGTACGATCATAGTAAGACATACAGCAGTAGACCTTCTGTGCTTGATGAAAAACAGCCTATTCTTATGTATTTATGGATAAATTATAAGTTGTAGCACAGAAAAAAGATGAGTGGATTCTAATGTTTCTAAAGCCACACTGAATTGGGTAAACCAATTACAACAGGTGCTACTATTAACAGAGCTTGGACTGCATTTACATTTTTAGGTGACAAACTGCTTGTTTTTATGTCTCGAAAAGAAAGTGAAATGCAAACTGTATGTATAAAGGCATTGTAAGATGGAACACACGCATTAGTAAAAGGAGCTTAATTGATTATTATTGAAACACTGAAAAGGTCTATCAGGAAGTAATAACAGTCCATCTGTTCATTCGTTGACTCTTTGACTCACCTTGCTGTGCTGAATCCATGGGCGGATGTTTGCACTCCTCTGCTCTGTGCCCGTTGGCACCACAGTTATAACACGACAAGTTCCCAGCTGCCCGTTTCTGCCCTCCATTTCCCACAATGCCATGGGGCTGGTAGAGGGCAAAGCCCTGCTGCTGGTCATGTGACACAGGGCTGTGGCGGTAGAGGGGCGGTGGCATCATCATCGGGTAGGAGAAGGGCGTGGCTCCGGTGCCGGCGGCGTTGGATGAGGCAATCAGGGGGCTGAGATGGAGCAGAGGACCCAGAGTAAAGAGGGAGGGGCCGGCTGAGAACGGCTGCAGGTAGCCAGCTGCTGCGTATCCAGGCAACGCCCTATAGGTGCCGCAGTTCCCCCGACAACCGCAGGAGCTGCAGACACACACGGAGGGGGTGTGACCTGAACTTTGATCCAATGAAGAGGTTGAGGAGGGGGAAGGGGAGGGGCTAGAGGTAGGCTGGGGCGGGTAGTATGTGTTGCCCGGCACCGCAGCCACAGGAACACTGCTTGGGGTTGCCATGGGAACAAAGCCACCCTCACTACTGAAGCTGCCAGACTGTGAGCCAGACTTTGTGGAGGCACAGGAGGAGGAGGAGGAGGAAGAGAAAGAAGAGAAGGAGGAAGAGGAGGAGGAGGAAGAGAGGCGAGGAGAGGAAAGAGGACAGAAGAGGAGGAGGAGGAGGAAGGTGGGCAGGAGTAGTATCCAGATGGAGAGGGGGATGAAGAGGACGAGAGGTGGAAGTGCAGAGGGGGGTGGGAGACGTGGTGGAGGCTGTTGGAGGTGGGGGTCATAGCAGAACTGGTTTCTACCATCAGACCCACAGCACCTCCCGCCAGGCCACGGCAAACCACCGAGTCCTGGAGTGTGGAGGAGCCGTCTGTGTTCAGCCCAGGGAACAGGCTCTCCAGCCTCACCCCCATCCCCACACTGAGCCCCGTACTGAAGCCCGCACCAGCTGCAGGCAGGCCCGAGCCCAGCGGCTTAGTCCTGTCCTCCGTGCACAGTGGAGGGGGCCTGGGCTTGCGCGGGGAGGTCAGGATGCGTGCTGGGTTTGAGACCGGGGAGAGCAGGGTTTGGGGGTAACTGGCCTGGGGGTGGTAGGGAGAGTGCGGGAGGCCGAAGGAGCAGGAGGGAGGGAGAGGAGGAGCTGGATCGGTTTGGACAGGTAGGACCTGGGCTGTGGGGCGACTGGAGCCTGTGGGGCAGCTGGAGTTCAGGATGAAGAGGCAGGACCGGTCCTTCTCTGGACCCCCTCCTGCTGCGTCCGGACCTGACACACCTGGAAGACACATACATGGTGGTGGAGCTCATTTTAATCTCTATGTGTGTAGGACTGAATATCAGATAGAGGAAGGATCCTGCCTGACCTCACAGACAGCATAAATATGGTAGGTTCCAGTAAAAAGTACACAATATCAAAAATGTTTCTTTAAAAAGGTATTAATAATAATATTGCATTTTCTCATTAATTATTAAATTTATTGGGCTTGTACAGGACAAATTACACCCACCTGGCCCAAACCCAAATTATTAATATCAGACACAAACTGTTACATCATAAATGACTGCTCAAGACTTAAGATAAATGTATAAAATGTAAATTATATTCTGTTTTAATGAAGTCCATGAATTTGATTGATTTCATATAAACTCTGAAGATTTTACTTTTCATTTTGTTACAGGTCAAATGTGTAATGGCTTTAAAATGGAAGGACAAACTAATGGGATAAATAGAGGTATTGCTGATATTGTATGGAAGAAAAGAAGGGTATTTAGTATATATATAATTAGTAGTATATATAGTATAGTGTATATTGGATTGGTACATGGATGTATGGGATGATACGAACATTTTATGTCATGATAATCTTGGCTGCGATGCGCGATATTATCAGCATAATCATGAAATTTTCTTTTTTTAAATGGCAGCAAACATACTGGAATCACTTTACCTTACATTTAGTTAAGAAACACTTATATTTATTGCATCACAGATAGGCACCTAATCTCCCTGTCCCTGGAATTTATACCATTTCCATTTACAACAGGCAAGCCAGGGCTTTGTTAAAAAATAATAATAATCAGGAAATCAATATAGGGCTGCCATGTGAGGATATTCACCATTATCCCGATTCACAATGACCACAGTAATGGAAATTCACCAGTGTCATATATCATATATGGCCCCATCCCTAGGATATGTATGTATGTATAGTATAGTATAGTATTTCATAGTATTGTATAGTCTTCTATAGTACTGTATAGTATTGTATAGTATAGTATATATAGTGCTTACATTTTACAATTAGGTATTCAGTTTGTTGTTTTTTTACTTCCATAATAATGCAGAGGAAGTATCTAGCTACGACATGTGTGTGTTAACAACGTAGGGAGATTTCTGTTCAGTCCATACTGATGTCAATCTATTCTCATTACTTTGTACATGACTGCTGATACATCAATAAAGAATAAGCAAATAATACATTTGGGGAATATCATCATTGCCACTGTTGCTTTCAAAACGGCCTTCTTCATCATTATCATTCTGTGATGATTTCGGAGCCCTGCGAGAAATCTTACGCCTGTGAATGTCTCTGGTCCTGTCGAAGGTGGAGTCACAGCAGAGGGGTGTTCTGGGGGAGCAGGAAGAGCTGGAATAGCCTGAGGACGAGCTGCTGTCTGTTGAGACGGGGTGATGGTGCGGCACAGTGTCCACCTCCACTCGCAGCTCACCTGAAATACATTTCAATACACCACGGTTGTTGTAGTCTTTTTTAAACTGAGCATGGTAGCTGTTTCATATTCACTGTGACCACTGTTACATTCAAACACATTTTGGTCCTCTGGCAGTAAACATTTTTCCCTGTCTCACATCTAAACCATTTAAACTTATGTGACCCAAAGCAGCTTTGTTACCTGCAGTGGAGGTGGGATGTGTTGAGGGTCCCATGTGACTGGAAGGCATCACCCTGGCGATGCCACTGCAGGACCGCTTCTCCATCTTCATCTCCCTGCTGGGGACACACACAGGCAGAGAGGTTTGACGCATGTTGTGGTTCCTTCTGTTTTGGCATCATCACGTTTATATTTAGAAGCTATTTTTTAGCATAAATATAAGGCAGCAAATCATTTTATGGTCATTTTTAAAGCTAGATTTTTGCTGTTTTTAAAGGAATGTTCATGTGATGGATGGTGGATGGATCAAAAACGCTTTACTTCTAGACTGGAACAGAACATCCCAAATGCCATGAATTAATCATTTTAAAATCTCCTTAAAGTTATGTTAGAAACCTGTTGACCGGAGTTAAAAGGCAGCTTCTGTCCACCTATCGCCACCAGAGGGAGATATTGTCCACTCAACATATTCCTTAGCATCAGCATCCCAACTGCTCTTCTACTAAACATCTGCAAATCTGACGCATGGAAAACCACTGCAGGAACTTTCCATGTTCTGTGTCTTGTTTAAGCATGCTCATACACAAACACACACACGCTGCCACCTGCCTAATGGAAACCTGTTGATACTGGGCATGGAAACACCAAGATCAACAGATAATGAGAGCAGGTTCACATGTGAGGAACCCAGGTGTGTGTGTGGGTGGACGTGTTTGTGTAAGAGAGAGTGTAGGCGCATTTGCTTGCATGTCCATGTTTTTGTGTTTTTGCATGTGTTTCTGTTGGTTATCTCTTCATAAGTACATCTTATCTCTGCAGCCCACCTACAGCTGGTTAACCATTGACACTGTGTGGACCGTTACCGCTGAATATTTATTGTTTAAATCAGCAGCCGATCAGTCCATCTGTTAATCATTAATAGGACGAAGCGTCTGCTGCCTTCAGCATAGACTGCCACAAATATCTGCACTGTAAAGGGTACTGAAATGAATACAAGCCTCATTTTTAAGTCAGTAATTCTGTTAAATAACAGATAACATATACTAATGCTGCAACATATACAGCAACATATCTTCATTATGAGGACTGACTGAATACAATGTAAAATGAGTAGTTATTTTAACTGAAGCTCTGCCTTTGTATAACAACAGCATCACTTTCCAGTACTTCAGAGCCACACACAGCACCTACAACATTTGGGAATTTCGTATTGACAAAACCATTATGCAAACAGAACAAATTCAAGCCGTAACTTATATGCTAGTCAAGATTAGTGGACAGATTTGTAACTGCAGAATCTTTCTGAGTGATTTTGTGTGCCCTGAGTTCAAAATCTGCTCTCCTGATTTGTTCCAGATGTTCTGGCAGATTCTGAGCACGTGAGAGGATGCATGCTAAAGCCACTGAGATGTCACTCTAAAAGCAGGGTCTAACAGGCTCACACTTCACTTTCACATCAAATCCGAAAATGTTTTGCTCTCTGGAGTTTGCATACAAGGGAAACAATGAGCACCCTGTTTAAGAGACAAACCCATAACTGTGTTTAAAAGCTTTACTGGGTAAATTACTGAAGTACATATCCATTTTACTGACATTTTACTCCACTAGCTATAACTCTTGATTATAACTACCCTCATGGTTCCAGACACCCAAACAGAGCTGAGTAAAGCTGCCTTTCCTTTCACGCTTTGCACGCTTGGAATGAGCCGCAAGGCATACTTAACTTGGAATCTTTACCATCTCTCGACACGTTCAGGAATATTTTAAAATCATTGTTAACAGAAGTTACAGTTATTTAGTTTAACAAGTGCCATTATTTGATGATATTTTTTTAACCCCTGACCCTAGTATGTTTTGTATTTGTTGTGTTTTAGTTTGGTATGTTCTTGTCCCTGTCTGTACTTTTATAGGAAAGCTTTTTATTTTATTTTTTGCTGCCTTGACTCAGATAGAGGAGATATTGTTATCTCAAGGGGGGTTTTCTGGCTAAATAAAGGTTAAAGAAAAATAAAAAAAATTGTCCTCTCACACTTTTGAGGGTGTAACATAATGTAACTGTGTCTTGACAGTAAGCAAATCTGTTGTTCACCAAGAAATATTTACAACATGTAGCTACAATGACAGAACAAATCATATAAATTCACTTTATAGCTACATCTCTCATGTTTGTATATGGATCAAACAAATCAGATTAACCATGTTATTTATTTATGTGTGCTTTAGAAGTGCTGGCAGGCATATCTTTGAACTTTTGACAGAGCCAAGCTTGCCATTTGCCCCTAATTGCCTTCTGGCAAGTTTCCGACTTGACAAAAACAAAGTAAAAAATTATAAAAACACTGGATTAGTGATAGCTGCAGCTTACTCTACTGACTTTTGCAGCTCTAGTTGCGTCTTGAGTTTCTTCTTTGCTCCTTGGGTCAGGTCGTACTTGTTCAGGTCCTCCTCTGTCAGTGCTAAAAACTGTCGGTAACACAGAGGAACAGGTTGAAAACTGTATATGTATAAGAAAATGAGACTTATAGGTTTATTTGTAAGTGTAAAAAGCATACACAACCCACAACACTAGTTGTTTCCTGTGAGATATCTTGAATTAACATATTACAGGATAGAATGTAAAGCTGACTCACCTCCTCCATAGTGAGCTGTTTGAAGACAGGGTAATACTTGTGGAGCCGAAGCCTGCGGAGCCAGTCCAGGATGCCGTTCTGCTCTGGGGTGTTGGGCTGGGACTGGCATGGGCCCTGTGTATGGGACTGGGAACGGGACTGGGAATGGGACTGGGTGTATAAAAGGGACTGGGAATGTGAGTGGGATGTTGGCTGGGAATGGGACAGGTGCAGGGACTGAGGCTGTGCGGTGGACTGACTGCTGGTATGCGGATGAAGGTGGTGCTGGGAGTGCTGCTGGGGCTGAGAGTACGAGTGTGACTGACTGTGTTGGGGATGCGGCTGGGAGGAGAGATCACCTCCGACTGCCATGGAGCACTGGGTGGGCAGGGCCGGCACAGGGGGAGGGAGGGGGAGGAAATAGGAGAAGAGGTGGAGAAGGGAGGAGAGGTAGAAGAAGGCGGGAGTCAAAGACCAGGGCTCGTGGGTTGCTGACGACGGGGCTGGAC
>NW_023339762.1:4074376-4082712 GCF_004916995.1 Morone saxatilis | reverse complement strand
CAGCAGCCACATGATCAGATGTCTCTGTTGGACACGATGCATGCTGGGAGTGTAGATATATCTGCAGAAGATTGCCAGGGATGGATCAGACATGCAACAAGATTCTTTGTGCAAGAGCACATGAGGTGGGAGGTTTATGAGAACGTATGGCCAAATGCAGAAGACAGGGTGGACTAGCACTGTTGTATTTCTTTATGCGTACAAACAAGTGTGAATATGTGTAGTTTTGTATTGCATTGCTGGGATTACTTCAGTTTCATTTTGTGCACTTAGTATTACTCTTTGCAAACAGGGGAAAAAATCCTATTTAAGCATATTGCAGCACTGATTGATTTCTGACACTGTAAGGCAGCACATTCCACACAAGAAGAAGTAAACTTCTTTTTGTTGTAATGGAATCTTGGTTCATGATAAATCAAAGATATTTTTACAGAGACAATAGTGACTAATTGTAAAGGTACCTGTTGTTAGTGTTACTACTGGCAGACAAATGTTGTCAGTGTTTGGGTACACATGTTGAAACAGGACAATACAATACATTAGTCCAATAGTGTGAGGCAATAAATAGAACCGATATGATAATACTATAAAAATAATAATACATGTAAACATAGTTTGCTTTTTTTACAAGAGAATTTCACAGGGTGCCTTTAATATTTTGATATTATTGGGATTGCTCTGTCGGTTATTTAATATGTGATGGAAAAATGGTAACTTCTTTAGTATGTAATGTCTATTCACGGTGGTGTACTCTGCATAACAAATATTTATTTATTTTTTCCACCCTGAAACTGATAAAGTACAGTACAGTATCATATAGTACATTGTTTTTATCATTTATAATTCATAATAGTGCAAACACAGGGCAAATGGAATTGACATCTCTAGATCCTACAGTAAAAATGTAAGACAGTAACATTTAATTCCTGTACTGCTTTTATGGTTTACTTAAAGCCCCTGCAAGAAACTTTCAACACAAATTGAAAGTTGACAAAGGCGGTAGTGTTTAATTTCATTGATCAAGCATGCATTGTTGCTAAAAAGATGGTGGCGGTCAGGTGGCAACCACACACTCGTTCTATTCATCATTGGAATCCTTAATAGAGATTTTATCTATGCAGCACTCTCTTGCCAGGATGAACGGGACAGGTCAGGTCATGCCCAGGGCTAGGAAGGAGGAACTCAATGCAGCTAGAACCATGACATAAATTATTATTTTTATTAACTTATTTACTTTGCAGTGCACTATGCTGCTGGAATTTATGGGGGGAGGGGTTAGGTCAGGGATAAGGAGCGATCAAAGTTGCAGGTGTATGCTTTCTGTTGTACTGCTGTATCTTTACTGTCTAAGTCATAATGGTGTGACTATTGGAGTTAAAACATTAACTTATGAATTTACTTAGAAGGTCTTATTTATTTGCCTGTCTTTTAATGCCCTGGTATGCCTATATGTTATTCTATAGACAAATGTTATTTGTTGATGTACACTTGCAAACCTTGTGGAAAATAAAATAAAAGTTGTTCATAAAAAAAGAAGAAATATCCATATTCTTGCTGATAGTCTTGGAGGTAATATTGAGACATCAGTATTACATTGAGACCAGTTAAAAACTGATCAGGGATTTTAATATAGTTATAGCTATAGCTAGTGTCAATGATTCAGGATTTCAGTGTTTTGTCACAAAGTAACTTCTAGAAACTGAACTAATTACTACTGCAAATGCATTTTTGTTTTAGAAATAATTTGTTATTGTGCATTACTTTTAAGTTAAAATGCAAAGACAGTATACTGCTTACTTAGAGGATTGTCATTAAATATTTTTACCACTTGCAATATGAGAATTTCTGCATGTAAATTTCTGCATGTAAATTTTGACTGTATGAGTCATAACTGCAACCTTTCAGAGGGACTTACCAATAAGACAACCTATTAAGAACTTGCAGACTTGGTGAGGCATCATTTTATTCTCGTCTGAAAGCAGTGTCAGCTGTGTGTTTATTGAGATTAACCCATTAACCAGAAGCCCACATGCAGTGACCCTTGTGTTCATCGCAATAAATGTGATATTGCAGCCTCATATTCAGCTTATGAAGAACGGACTATGATATATTGTGGTGGAGGGCAGAGCTTTGTGTGTTTGTGGAGGCAAATTACAGCAGAGTCAGACACATTCATATTAGCCTTGTTCCCTGGTGTCCCTGGGGGCACACACGTGCACACAAATACACAGTGAGGTAGAAACACATGCAAAAAGCACACACAGATATACACTGCACTGGTGGCTATAAATATATTCCAGGATGAAGTCACATTCACAGAATCAAACACACACACCAACATGAGGTCACCACACTCCAGGCTTCCCAACACAAACATGCCACGGTGAATTCCCACACCAGACTAAAATAGACCCTGTCCGCTCCCTCTGACACCTCCAAAACACAAACTAAAAATCCTGCCTGCAGTCTCACCTCTGCACTCCCACCAACAAGACCTACGCTCACGATCTTGTCCTATGCATTACCTCTTTTTTCAGTCTCCTCTTTCACTCACCTCCAACATTAAAACCCAGACATGGAATGTTTTATCTTGCCCTGTCCCTCCTTGGCACCTTCATTCCCGGCATCTAAGAATAGGGACCTCCTGTTTTATATCCCTGCTGCCCTCTGTAAAAGACTCACTGGTTTTATAGACTCTGGTGCCACACGCTCATGACATCTGATCTAACCTGAAACACATCTAATGATTTCTGCTGTATGTCATCGTCTATTTCTCAACATTAAAAAAAAAAGAAAAACATATTTTTTATTCTCTCCCCTAAGCAGTTGCCAGTACCATTGTATGTACGCAATGCATGTTTTGCACTGTCATGCTAATCCTGTCTCGTCATCCAGTGTATTAAGGTCTGTCTTGTCTTGTCTCACCTGTTATGTCTCGTCTCACAGAAGAAAAAATAAATTAAGGGAATATCATTGAAAATAATAGAAAACAAAGACTTACTAGAGCTGGAGGTGAGTGGGCAGGTCGGGGCTACAGGGGCCATAGGAACAGGGGGGGATAATGGAGGAAGGGAGGCAGGACAGTTTGGTGAGAGAGGCCTGGCGGAGGTGAAGAACAGCTGGATGCTGTGGTGCTGGAGGACATGGCAGGGCAGCGTTGTCAGACACCTGGGTGCAGGCAGAGAGACGGGACAGCAGGGGGACAGACAGGGAGTCAGGGAGGCCAAATAAAGTCAACTAGAATTAAAAACTGCTCGGAGGTTGGATTAAAAAAAAGGCTGCACATCTTCACTGCTGGCCAGACAACTGACAAGTGACAAGTGACAAAGTGACTATGGTATTTTACAGATGGTGTGTTTACAACAAGAATGCTGGAGGATTAGAGGTACCCTGAGGTGTTTTTGACCACTAGTGGTGCTGTGGTGCACACGGATGGACACGTAAACACATGCGATACAATACACATTTCTGCCAAGTTTCATGCAATTTTATTCTGTTAGATGAAGACATTAACACACCATGAAATGCTGCACCAACATAACACAGTGAGGAAGACGACTGTAAGCAAGCAAACACAGATATTAACAGTGCAGGGTTTTAATTATTCCAAAAACGCTCATGAGCCATTCATTTCTAAAAGAGTTCAATTAAGCTGGAACGCTCCTCACCATGATAGGACAGAAACAACACTTTTCAAAGACTTAAATAAACAAAGGGTTTTGGGACTAACCTGGGGTTCAGCTCTATGGACTGAGGGAGAAATTTCTCCACTGCTTCATCAGGAAATGCTTGCGATAACTTAGGGAGAAAAGTTCAACAACAATTAAGAAATAACAAATACTAAATCAAGCACATTGTGTCATTACACGTCTATGCTGATGATACCAAGCTATACATTCCTACAAAATCTGACTGTAAGAGAAAATATCTGTTAACCATCTTTAAAGCAGAAACAGAGGGGGAAGTCGTTAATGCATTCATTCATCGTGTTATGGGGCCTTTACACTTGTAGGTCAATCTGTGGAATAAACACTACTAAAAAGGTGTTACCAGTCGCTGAACTCGAGTGTAGCCCAAGATTGTTAATATTATCAATCAAGGAAGTGCGTTTCAGAGATGGTCCTGACCTGGGACAGCAGCTCCGTCAACTCCTGCTGAGTTCTGACAACGGATGACACGAAACCATCTGACCAGCTTGCCTGGAGGCGGGAATAAAAAGGAGGAAGGATAAGGAGAAAGGTAAGGTGGAGGTGGTGGATGAAGTAGAAAACCAGGTAGAATAAGGGGGTAAAAACATGAAGAGATGAACAGAGAACATTTGGAAAAGCAAGCAGGAGTCAAAAGCATGTGTTGTTCTGTGTTTACACTAGACCCACCTCGAACACATATTCACTGGTGTCTTCAGACTTGTGTGTCACTCCTCTCAGCACCACCTTCTCAATCCCCACTGAAAGGAGCACAGATTGTTAACCACGATTCACACGTTTGAGACAGTTGCTTTATGACATCAGTCATTTAGGGTTGATTAGCTTGAATGGCCTGGAGGGATTTAAACTCTGTACTATATTATACTATATATTCACTAATTAATCAGATGAGGACAAAACCAGAAGCTAGTTTAATCTCGTCATCGGGTGTAACTTCACTGACTGTGATGTGAACTGGCCAGTCGACTGCACTGTTCATGCTTTGTCTCAACTCCTTTGCCCCATAGCAGTGTACAGTTAGTATAGTGTACAGTGCAGAAGGTTGGAGGGATTGTTGACCATCCTCAGTGACTACATGTCAATGACTTCTCCAGGTGCTAAGATTTCAGTCCTTTATTATGTCGCTGACTAACTCTTTTTCCCCCCATCTACATGCATTTTAATTGTTCAAAGATGGAGGACAGCGCTATGAGTGGGTGGCTGGTATTCCAAGACATGCTGTCATGTGACAAACATATGCGTCCTGCGCTGCAGAAAAACAACCTGGTTACAAGACATTTCCTACTGTTCTTAATCATATGAGCTTTCTGGAAGTCTTGTTGTCACTATATTACTTGGAAATTGAATATGGGCGAGTTGGGCATATTGAGATGGGCCTTTTTTCACAATTTTTCACCATATTAAAGACTAAACATTTTAGGGGTGTACAATATTACTAATATATACTGTCAGATGACAAATACTGACAGATGAGAATATATATTAATACCGTGATATAAAAGTACATAATATTTATGAATTTAACTATATTGCCCATTGAAAAAACATTAAATCAGCTAACTGAAAGAATAATCCACTAGTATTCTGATAATATCCTGCTAATTCAGTTACTCTTGTTACTCTCCATCTTCATCTACCAATGAGTCAAACGCACCAGACTAATCTGTGTTGCTTTCCGATTCATCCTTGAACATTTGTCAGCTACCCTCAGTATTGTGAACCATTTGATGCTAATCGACACTTGGAGATCTCTGGCTCTGTACGCTCACTGTCCAGCAGTAACCTGACTGAACATTTTGTCCTTTAGATAAGGCTCCAATCTTGGCATTAACTACCGTATACTATATGTGCACTCTAATTTTCCATCTGGACAAAAACTCTGTCCACAGCTGCTCCTGCACAACTCATTTAGGATGGTACTGGATTCAACTTCCCCCACTTCTGCTGTCTGTCTGGTCCAACCTGTACTCTCACCACTGGCTGCCTGTAGCTCTTTGTATTACATGTAAAACACTGGTACAGGCCTTCAAGACTATTAACACAGTTACATCTTAAGACTCTCTGAGTAATAACTCAACCTAAGGTTATACTGGCTATTGACTGATCTATTGTTGGTTGATCTTTTTAGCCAACTTTTTGGACGGTTTTTGTCATTTAAGTTTGTTAATTTAATGGTGTGCCTCAAAAGAAGAGTGCCGCTGCTTAGCAGCACAGTACACACACTGAGCCAACGAACAAGTGAGAGGAAAAACAGCTGTAGAGCCGCAATATTTTCACATTTAACTTAGTTAGAGAAGTTAGAGTTGCTGACTGTTGGAATGGTGAGTTTTATTTTGTTTCTGTCGAGTTTGAATGAAGTGTGTTTTAAGCTTGCTCAACAAGGCAATTAAGCTGGTTTTAGTTCAGTAAACAGAGAAACCTTAATTCAGAAAGTGTATGTGTAAGTGTAAAGTGTATTTTTCTGTTTAATGAGGAGTATTTTTATATATTTCCTTTCTTTTCTTGACATTTGTGGATTTATTTTGTTTATTAAAGCTATGAGAGCTTGTTCCATGTAGGAAACTACGAAGCTGAAACTCTGAAACTGCTGCTACTACTACTTTTGTACTTAACACTGTTTACAATAAATATATATATCTGTCTGTCTGCACTCACATTTGAGTGAAGACTGCACGCATTCACACCTGTGCAGAGGCAGGTTACGGGTGCTCCACTGTCATTAGATCAATGTCATTAGATACATGGTGAGTTGAAAAATAGTCGGTACAGTTTGTGTGAGTGTGTGTGTGTGTGCGCGCAAAAGACCTCCAGGTATCGATTCAGACATATTAGACTCCAAAACTCTCCATTTGAAACCACATGAGGCATGCAGGAACAAGCAGCAGGGGAGGGGGAAACATGAGTGAAAGGGAGGAGACAAATAAAAAGGGGGATAAAGGAGTAAAGAGAGAGGAGGTGCTTTCACCACACACACACACACACACACATCCCTCACCACCTTGCTGTGTGCCTGTTAGACAGCAGCTGTAGAAGGCTCTAAATGCCGCCTGCCATTCTTACTAATCTAGGCTGCCACACACACACACACACACACACACACAACTGTACTCATGCACTTTATGAAGTCCAGGAGTGTGTGTGCAGGACATGATGATGTAATCGAAAGAAGAGTTTCAGTTATCTGCTATAGAGATAATACTGTATATTGATAAATATCCCTCACGTTTCCTTACTGTTTTTATTACTTTACAACTACAGTTTAGGTGTGTGTGCTAGAAACACACATCATAAAACCAACCCATGAGGCGTGGCTCATTCTGCCTGGCCTGAAGTAGCCAACGCTGTAAACTTAATTGTGTGTGCCTGTGAGAATGTGTGAGTACACTTCTCTGCATTTGTGTTTTATGTGTTTCTACACGCTGAATACAACTGTGTGTGTGTGAGTGTGTGTGTTTTCTGCTGGTGACAGCTATGTGGTATGACCATGAGCTAGTGAGATAGTTGAGTATTGTGTTACCAAAAGAGGTACGGGGCCAAGACAATAACAGACTGGACTGGAGAGGCTAGCCCCACCTAAAACCACATACTGTACACAGGCGGGTCACTGGGTGATTGATCTAAAATGAATAATAAATAAAAAAATAAATGTGTTTAGTATATGCTATCATGCTGGGGTAAGATTTTTACTCTTTTGCCCCATTTATTTTGAAAGACCCTCCCTCATTCACGGTCTATGTAACTCAACCACAGCTGTCTCTCTGTCTCTCTCTCGCTCAAACAGACACAAACCAAAGGACTGTGGAGCAGTTTGACCGGGTTACATTTCTCCAAATGTTGATTCCTAAAAGTTTATTACGAAAACCACAGTGCCTGATTCATTTTTAATTGCCGCTTACCGTGGGACAATTTACACCTTTTTCAATCGATCAGTCCTTTTTTACAGCAGACATCTCGTCATAGCAGGAAATGCAGGTAAAATTAATTTCGTTAAAAGGTTTTATCCATTCTCTCTATTTAAATTGGCACAGATTAAAAGCACTGTGTAGTATGGTTTGCTCACAGTTACAAATCAGTATCAGTATCACAGAACTCTGCAATTCTATGCAACTTTTTAGCCTTTTTTAGCTAATCGTTTTTGTTTTACTACACATTTATAGAATCATATAAATCATTTACATTGATTTTGCTTTGTTTCTAGTAGCAAGTAGAGTTGTTGGAGTTCAAAACAGAACAAAAACGGAAGAGGATATCGGACATACATTTGTAAGACAACTCCAAGTGAATGCTAATGTGGCTCCATGTCTGCTGAATGTGTTAACACGTTAAGTAACAACTTAAAACGTCCCTAATCAATATTTCTATATTACAATAGTCAAATGACTATGTGTAATGTGACAGGGGTGGTATGAATCAGCAGTTCCCCTCAGTGCTACAAAACATTTTTAGTGTCTTTCAGCTCATTGTTTTGGTTTTGTAGCTTTTAACTGTTTTGGTTCACTCTTCCTACTCCTTCAAATTGGACCATCAACACCAACCACATTATCAAAAAGGACCAAACTGGGGCGGAAGATCACTTAAGCCACCAACATCAGTGGTAGTTCAAGTGCACCTTCCACCACCTCTTCCAGC
>NW_023339762.1:4073927-4074276 GCF_004916995.1 Morone saxatilis | reverse complement strand
TCTCCCATCAAGACATACCACCTGATTCAAAAACATCTTCTTTCTTACAGCAGTCAGAACACTTAACACCACTTGCTACCACCACTATACACCTCTGAGATGTGTTCTACCACCCTGATACACAGGAGGCGAACGGATGGATGAAACAGAATAATTCAACTTATTAGAAAATTCTGACAGGCTGATTTATCTTAATTGAAGAAAATACTGATACAGATCGTAAAGTTTTATCACAACAGGGATTGTTAAAGGTTTAGTGATGATTGCTCTGACAGATCATCCTGAACCTGAAACCACATGCATCCTTAAGTGATATACAACACTGCAGCTCACTCTCTCTCTCTCTCTC
>NW_023339762.1:4073573-4073876 GCF_004916995.1 Morone saxatilis | reverse complement strand
TCTCTCTCTCACACACACACGCCCACTTAAGCCTTAGGGAAGCATTCTTTAAGCTTAGCTTTAGTGTTCAGATGTGCCAGCATGCCACATCTTGTCTAACCGGGCTTAACTGAGCGTATAGAATGACACACACACTTCATGCTGATATGCACAGATGGGGGGTGGGGTGAGCCCATACATACGAACAAACATACAGTAAGTCAGACAGAGAGACACTGCGATCAAGAAAAGCACAGTACAGCAGAAAGCATTTCCAATTACCAGTCCCTCCAGGAAGTTGATGTTACGATCGCAACAGTTAAC
>NW_023339762.1:4071323-4073550 GCF_004916995.1 Morone saxatilis | reverse complement strand
TTCAACCAATCCCTGTGAATTCTTTTTATCACATTTTAGAACGCAACAATCCCAAAAAAAGTCTGAAAAATCTTGGAGGGACTGCATTACAGGAGCCCATATGTACTGTAAATAGTACAGGATTATTGTAAGTGTTCTTCTTTGAGTGAAGCAATCATTTAGAAATGTAGTAGAACATAAAAACAAGAATTTATTAATGACTTCTCCAGCAGCTCACCTTTTCCTGCTTTCCCCGGGTGGTTCTTGGCTGGTGCTGCTGCATCCTGGCCTTGCCCAGCAGGTAGAGGAGGAGGTGGTGGTGAAGGAGGAGGAGGAGGAGGGGGAGGAAGAGGAGGAGGTGGAGGGAGGTCCTGGTGAGGAGGGGTGAGCTCCTGGCTGACTAATTGGTCTCGTCGTCCCATGTTGACCCCAGAGACTGTGCCGGCCTCTCTGGTCTGGCTCTGCAGTGCATGGGTGAGAGATCATTCAGTAAAGGAGAGGTTAAGCCCACAGAACAGAGGTCAGGGATAACTAGATACAGTACAGCATTAACTCCTCAGACTCAAGTGCAGCTTGTTTGCACACTGGAGCATACCAATATAACTGTGACCTCAAGGTGGTATGTCTTTGCTTACAGCTGGGTCCACTGCAAAAAAGCAAATAGCAAATTCTGCGTCTCCTCCTGTGCAAGCGCCTCCTCTCAATCAGTTGCCTTCACAGTCCCGCATGGGCACAAAACCACACACAAGGCAACATTCAACAACCATCTAGATGAATGCAACGCTTAAGCTCTGTGCTGTCCCTGCTTGAACAAACTCGAACACTAAGCAATGCTCTCTGCAGGGCTGGCGCAGTGCTAAAACAAAGTGAGGAGAAAGATCTGGCAGCGCAGAGCAAACCAATATTTAACCAGGCTCGTCCACTGAGAGGGCACTCTTATTTATAGCAACGTCCACGAGCGGCAGTTGTATAGAGTTGATGTCCAAACACACATTTAAACCTGAAGCCGCCTTTTACTGTGGACTGCTCTGATTGAAAGAGGCTTTGACATGCTTTGATCTGAGATCTCCCACCAAACGTTTCTAACCTGGTCCAGGAACTGCAACCAAACCAAACATTGGTAATTTCCTTACATTAGATTTAGGAAAACTCCACCTTAAGACTCCTGTTATCAAAACAATCTTTCAGAGATTGGTAATTTAATTTAGGTTTGTGTTGGATGTACTTTCCTGTAAGTTCTCCTTCAATTGGTGGTTTCCTTGGTTGATTTCACACCTGCAGTTTGGTTCATTTGGTCCAGACCAAAAGGAAATATGGTACATTGTTGCATTTTAGCTCTTGTCCGGTTTGTGTTCACACTGATGAACCAGGAGCTGTAAACATGAAGTTATACAGACTGATAGGTGAATCACTGATTGATAGACAGTACTGCCATCCTGCATCATCAGGACCAACGTGGGGAAGGACAAGGCGTCTTGTACCGCAATGACGGGTACTATGTGTACTATGTCACACACTTTGTAATTGACTAACCAAAGTATACAGAGACACATCATACCACAGTTTTTTTGACTAACCCTTTTGACTGTCTGATTGATGAGGTCACACTCCCACACTCATGCTGATACCAAACTATTTCCATAAATATAAACATGGCTTACACAGATCGATTATAAGATAATTTCCTGAACAGTTCACAATCAGCAGACAGATTTATTAGCAGTTTAGCTTTTGAAATCGTGAAGACACTGAACTAGTGTCTCAGTATACTAGGGCTGAAACGAATGTCTACAAATGTCTTGTTCTGTCCTTCCAGGCCTGGGAAACAATTTAAAAACCTAAACCAGAGAAAAAAAGCAAATCCTCACATTTGAGAAGCCGAGATCCGAGAATGTTTAGTATTGTTTCTTGAAAAATGGTTGAAAAGATAAATCAGCAAACAAAATAGTTAGGGTTAGTTCACCATATCAACTTTATAAGGGGAAAATGTCAGTATTGTGTTTAAAGCTTGTTGAACTGCCTTGTGGCCAAAACATCAATTAAAGCAGGTTTAAGCTAAGGATAGAGGAGCATTTCAACAACAACCCCGACCCCTGGCGCATGTGGCAAGGCATCCAGGCCATCACAGACTACAAGCCCAAGCAGTTGTCCCTACGTGCTTCAAAACCACATCCATCGTGCTGGTGCCCAAACACTCAACTGCAGCGAGCCTCAATGACTTCCACCCTGTTGCACTCACCCCTACCAT
>NW_023339762.1:4056363-4071223 GCF_004916995.1 Morone saxatilis | reverse complement strand
AGAGTAAGAATTATTATATATATATATATATATATTTATATATATATGTCGCTTTTATCTTTTAACCATCTTCAAAATGTGGTTGTCTTTTCAACATAGATTAGCCTAGCACGTAGCGTATCTAAGAACAGGAAAGGCGCTTGCTCAACTGTTATTGGATAACTATTATACATGAATAGAACTTTAAGTATTACACTAGTCACAAATTCAAATGTCCATGGAGAAAGTGTTCAGTTGGTAGGAACATCTAATGGACATGTTAAACAATGGCAAACACAGCAACCCATTCACTCCAATGAAAGCTAGACTTTATATACTACACTTAAGCATGCACCCCCTACCACAATGAAACTGCCTTCCAACCAATTAACCCATACAATATAATATTATGAACACAGGATAAAACTACCAGAACCACAACGAAATCCTTTTGGTGGAAACATAACTGTTTTATTTAAGAACTGAAACGCACCCTGATGTTAAATGCACATGAACACTAACACAGCCCCCTAAACTCTGGCTGTGTGGCTCCCTACCTTGTGCCAGCAGGTGCAGTGTGTATGGCAGGGTTGGCAGGCAGACAGAGGCAGGTAGGTGGCGCTGGCATCAGGCAGGGAGCAGGCAGCGGGGGACAACGAGGCCACAGGCAGGGACACGGTCTGATGGTGATAGTGGTGGTGTGGCTGAGTGTAACAGACAGCAGCTCGGTCCCCGCTGGGGCCAGCTGCTTGAGCCTCTCCTCCTCCTCCTCCTCCTCCTCCACTGCTCACCTGCAACAACCAGCATGTTCGGTCAGATGCCAAAATCAGAAAGGCAGCTGGAGGAAGATGTGACAGTTGTGTCGTCACTTGTTCTACCTATCTCTAGTCTGAAAATCACAAGAGACAAAAAGGTCTTTTGCTGTCTTGTATCACCCCTTGTTAAACTTTGAACTGATCTCTGAGAAAGGAAGTTCAAAAAGACACATATTGAAACTTAATCTTAAAAGTTGTACGTTGTAGCCTGTACTGTATCATTAAGATTGAGAGCAAAGATGATGCAAAGGCCCCAGAAAGCATATCTGAACATGCATCATCAGTATTGATGACGCATGTTCAGATATGCTTTCAATCAGTATTGATTCTTCTTGTCCCTACAGTGTGCTGTTTGAATGCTGTCTGTGTACAGTTTGACACTAGAAGGATGTTTTCACATTCAATCTGCTTGAAAGTGGAGTTTCTCCTGTGCTCATTGAACATCTGATTTTAAGGGGCGGGGCCTACCAGCAGGATTTGTGACATCACAAATAGTTAGGAAGTCAGGTCCTGGTCCAGTATCAACTTGTACAGTGTGATGTAGAAACTTGAAGCCCACCAGTGCACAGTCCACTGAGAATGGACTTTACAGTGAAGTAGGAGACATCTTGTGTCCAGAAGTGGAGGAAAACTTTAAAAAGGACTAAAGGATTTGCATATTCATAGATTCTGACATTTTTAATTAGGTAGAAGCCTTTATAGAGTGGATGCCTCTTCAAGGATTTGTGAAAATGATGCTTTTATGTGGAAGAAACACATCAGACGAATGTTTTACAGCTGGGGTCTCCGCAACAGAAGCCATCTGTAATATAAAGTTCTGAAAACATCAGTCAGAAATCTTTCATCCAAAGTATTTCTCCTGAGCACTGTGATGTATCAAAGTGATAAACAATGTTAAGTATGTTTTTGAGCTGTTTAATGAGACCCAGGGCAGTTCTTGCTCCAGTCTTTGCCCAAAATCTAGTGGATCCTGTCATTTTGGTTGTTTCTGGGCTGATACTTTCTTATAATAAATCTAATACAGCCTCATGGAATTATAGCTGGTGAAAGATGTATGCCACGATCACAGAAGCTATCAAGATTCAGCCGTGAACAAAATAAGATTGGACATAAATGCTTCTGTCAACAAACAAGAACATCTTTCTAATCTGACCTCAGCTGTGGTCGACATCGTAAACTCACCTTTACTTTGTTCACCACTGACTGACACGTGACTGAGGCAGCCTGTCATTGACTCAGTCTCACCTGTAATTTTGGTGTTAGGCATCATGTCAGTGCACTGTACTCATCTGTAGCATATTTCCTCTGGCAGGTCTCAGATAAACCTGGAATTAGTAGGTGTTTCACCTGCTATAATGACTCTTCTTATCCTCCGAGCAGGTGAAAAGCTCACCTGTGGCCGGGGGCCTGATGGATGGGGGTGGACGCTATGATAACTCCGAGCCCCCCGCACTTGTTAACAACACCCAGCGCTTTGGATTTACGGGACTCTTTTATCCTAAAGGAGGCACTGTGTCAGAGAGGTGTGGATTTGTAGCAGAGCAGCAGTCTGCAGCAGGTTGGCATGCAGTCACCTGCTTCACAACCTCCTTCATCTAACTCTTGGTTCACACAGTGGGGTTACCGCAGGTTCTCAGCCAGCCACCGAGCAAAACTCTCACTAGTTATTGGGTTTTATGTACGCTGTTCACACTCATGGGACTATGTATATAGGAGTGTTTTTGGAGCTGCTTTCACTTCCTCTGACAGACAACCCGCATGAGAACACATTTCACCATGTTACACTTCTATCAGCTGATACAGCCTGTGCCCATTACATCTGAGTGGAAGAATTTCGTAAAATGCCATTTAACAGATCATCTAAATGTTGAGTTACTACTATGGTGGTACTCAAACATGTTTTTCCATAAGTTTCTTGACATCTATGTAGAACTTGGCAAGTGATTCCATGTCATACTCTGTGTTGGGTTTTAAAGCACCATTTGCTTGTTTCCAAGTATTTTCTACACTCCACTCAGCTAGCATTCAAATGGTTTCAATGAAGAAGGTCATTTGGTAATAGCCAAATTACTTCAACCACAAGCAAATTAACGTGAAGTGATATTTTCTGCGGGCTGACAGCTGTGCCCCTGCTCCCTCCTCCTGGTGACCCCGTGCAGGTGAGGTGTGAACCTCCACCCTGAGCATCCCTCTCACCTGCAGGATGTCCTGGATCTGGCCGAGCTGCTGTCTCAGCACCTGCTTCTGGTGGAAGCTGAAGGCCGGGTGGTGCGAGGCCATGGTGAACAGTAAGAGAAACTGCTCCTCGGTCCTCCCGTCGTTCAGCGCCAGGCCGTAGTTATTGATCACCGTGTCTATGTGAGTCAGGGTCCGGTACAGGACCCCCGCCGCCTCCCTGTTGTCCGAGCCGAGCAGGGCCAGGGACACCAGCAGCTTGCTGCGCACCACCTCGTCCGTGATGTTGGTGAGGCCCGAAAGGTCAGCGGGGTTGTTGGCCTTGATCTCCGCATCCCGGAGGGAGTGGTAGTCCTTGCGCGCCAAGTCCTCCAGGCAGGAGCCGAGGAAGCGGAGCTCGATGGGGACGCAGAGGTCCAGAAGGCCGCACAGGAACTCGGCTCTCTGGGCTGAGGTGAGGGAGGAGAACCAGCGGTACACCCCCTCCCTCTGGACGCAGCTCCGGCTCTCCACCATCCTCACACATCCACTCAAACTGAACTTGAACTTGTTTTTCTCGGGACAACAGCTGGAATCAAAATGTCAGACTTTCAACTGACAGAAAACTTCCAAACAAAGGGAGCGCGCGCGTGTGTATGTGTGTGCGTGCGTGCGTAAATGCGCAGGCGCACGTGAGCAGCACTACTCTCGAGAGCTACTTTGTCAACTTTAACTTAAGTCAGTGACTGACTGTGTTTGCGGCCGCAGCAGTGGAATAAAAGAGGCAACAGTCGTTTCCTTTGTTGGCGGACCGAGCAGGAGGCCTTTCCGAATCATAATCTCACCAAGTCGCCTCACAAGAAGCCAAAGTGGTCTGGTTTGTGTTCAGCACGCAGCACGGCAGCAAGGCAGCAAGGAGTCCCTCCGCCGTGTCCCTCCCCGCCGGTCGGACCGCTGTCCCCCTGACGGTCCAGAAACAGCTCTTGCAGGAAGGCAGAGGGGATCAAAACACACCGCCCCATTCAAGGAGACGCTTTTTGATCGGAGCCGCCCCGCTGTCCTGTCCCGCACGGCACAACAATCCCTCCCTGTAGAGTTGTTCCTCCGTCCTCATGGTTTTCCACAACTTGTGCGAGGAGCCGTCGGCTCAAGTCCCGACTGCTAGCAAGACTGTGCTGGAGTTAAAGTTCAGAAACAAAACTAGTGTGGCCCGAAGCTGCTGCTGCTGCTGCCACTGGAAATAACATTATAACATTTCCGAGACATTACCTCATCTAACGCTGCTGTGGAAAAACAAACTCACAGATACTGGAGGTTTTGTTCACTGCACATGAATGAATTCCGTGCAAAATATAGTTGTACACTGCCTGCATTCTGCCATGAGTCTTGAAATCCAGAAAAAAACAGCTGTGTATAACATTATCCCAACTCTGGCAGCAAATCCAGCCCACCATGTAGACATTACTGCTCTGATTGGCTGGGACCTCCGTCGATTTTCCGAGGTCTCTCTTGTGATTGGCTCAGAGGGATATTCCCTGCCCTGCTATTTCACATCTTTTTCTCATGCGCTCATACATATCTCCGCTTGGTCACTGGAGCTTTAAAGTGCCAGATACACGTTGAACTGTAATCTATTTAGTATGACAGTCTCACCAAGAGGAAAGCCATGCTCTACATCCCCCAAGACTAATTAAGTTCCTACTTTTAGTGTCGTTAACTTTTTCAGTTTTCAGAAGTAAGCTAGGCTCCTCAGATATGACAGCAACATTACTTTAACTAGAAAAATAAAGTTTAATGACGGCCACTACTGACTATATATACTACAGTTATATAGTATATTTACAGTTAACTCCTCAGTGTGCTACAGTGAAGACCCTTGATGATGACATTTTGTAGTTCATATCTCGGACCAGAAGATGGCGCCAGGGGTCCATGTTGAAACCCGATGCAGCAGCACACTTGCTGATGGATGTGGTGTTGCATCCATCATGACACCTGACCATGCCTCATCACAGATGATAAAAACATCGTGATTTTTAAATGTTGATTAAACACAGCTTTACTTGACATGACATGTATTAGCTATAGTTTCCCCCATCCTGCACTTCTGTGTTCTTCTTCTCTACTTCCTCCTCTTCTCCATCAATACAGCCTCCCTCCATCCTCCCTCTCATTGAGAACATTGGTCTCTAAAGGTAAACCCCGCCCCCCAAACGCAAGCACCGCCCCTCCGCTGACGGAGGAAAATTCAGTTACGGTTGCTATAGTAACCGTACCCCTCCCTCTCAACCAGGCATGTACCACTCCCTCTGCATCAGGGATGCTGCCTAACACACAACCCCACACATGAAAAGTATGAAAACACAACACAGCAACACAAAGAAAGAGACAAAAGCCAAGATTCATTTTCTTTCAAACACTTTCATTATTTTCTCCACATAACTCAAAAACAAAACAGAGTAATTCCCAGAAACAGAAAGAAAGAAAGAAAGAAAGAAAGAAAGAGAAAGAAAGAAAGAAAGAAAGAAAGGAGAGTCAAACTATAGAGAGAGAGCTTGGCATGCTGTAGCATGCTGCGGACTAACAGGGTGGTGCAGGGCATCGTCACCAGGCTGATGGCATACAGCAGAGCTTCAGTCTGGGACCCAAATGAAATGAAAATAAATTGTTCTGCCTCTCGGGGTGCAGACACATTAGACTGTACTCTTGTAATAATGTGAGGAAACACCAGAAATGAGCCTACAGCCGAGTTTGAGTTCCTATCCATAGTTTGAGAAACGCTGTGAGAGAAAATACAACAGCGAGCCTCCCTGCCCCCTGGAAGTTGTTACCGATGGCAACAGGCTCAGCCATCCCATCACGTGGAAGGAGGAGGATGCACACACATGTTCAGACACTCGGATGAGCGTTCATGTGCACACATGCAAACAAACACAGAGGCTGGTCTGCCAGATGGGTTCGAGAGACACACGCACACACACCCTTCACTGGACTATAAAAATAGACAAATTGTGACTGGTATTTGTGACCTCACTTTGTCTGTCTGTCATTCAGGGTCTTGGATCGGTGGAGGAGAATCTGAGGAATGGGGGCGGTGAATCCCAACCTCGATCCTGGCCACTGCTTGCTTCTACACTACAACAGACTTACATAATTTCCTTTCATACAGTTAGTTCTTGTCAGGCTGCTTGGGGAATCACTTCCTCCACATAGAGGCTTCAATTTGTTTCATTTAACCCGGAAAAGATCAATAACTTTTATCTCAGCTTCATGATCAGTGCCAAATAGGCTTCTTCTCCAGACACTGTTCCTATCAAAACTTAACATGTCGCGTGTGCTTCTGAAGCTTATTTCACTTTCAGATTTGACGCACAACTAAGATATTACAGTACATATGCATGCATTGTTGTACTTTTATCAATTTGCGCTACAAAAGCAAGGCAAGTGGCGACTAACTTTTTTTCAGACATCTTGCAAGTATAGTATAAAAGATGTAGTCGTCTTCAGGTTAAGTTTTAAGAGAAGCAGTGGGAGACACTGATTTATCAATGTGATATTGTCTTTAAAGCTGTATCGTTGGTGGTGCACGTTACAAGCTTTGCTTTAGTGAATGCAGTATTGCCTCTAAACACCTCTGCTAGTGGTACAGTAGGCGCAGGGCTTTGCCAAGGACGGTCTGTCTTGAACTACCACCAACTCAGAAGAAGCTCCATCCTCTGACTGGTGTGTGTGGAGGCGGGAGAGAGTAGGAGGGAGAGACAGAGAGAGCACAGCTGTCAGCTGATGCTAGTAGGCTGGATGTGGATGAGCAGTGACTGTGTCCTCATGAGATGCTCTTGTAAAGTTCATGAACAGCGTGAAAGGCCACTGAGCTACTTGGAGATCACACACATACATACATACATACATACACACACACACACACACACACACACACACATACATACATACTACATATACACATTGCTGGAAAAGACGCTGCAGCTTGATACAAACACGCTCACAAAAACCCATTTACACACATGCACACTGCAAACTTACTGTATATACACTATGCAGAGAAGCACATAAACCTGCATTCATTTGTTCACAAACACACACACACACATTTCCAGCACGAGATGAAGAATGAGAGGACACAGACATCAGAGCGTGGATGGATGAATAAGAGGGATGGGGTAAAAGCAATGAGTGTGTGTGTGTGTGTGGTGTGTGTGTGTGTGTGTGTGTGGGGTTTGGTGTGTGTGGACCCCCAGGGAGCCATGTACTCCAGGAAGCACACTCTGGCCAGTCCTTAAGACACACCACCACACACACACATGAACACACACCTTGAACCATCAGTAACAACACCTGGGCAGGCAGAGGAACCAAAAGGCAGGAGTTATATAAAGAGGGGTGGAGGGTTACAAAATAAAGAATATATCCATCAACATATTGTACATGAGAGAAAATGTTAATAAATAAATTATAAGTTACAAATCTGTTGAAAACTATGATTTGAAGATGAAAAAGTCTGTCTCGTCAGTCCTGTCTGCAGACAGTGGAAGCAGACATCTCGCTGTAATGCCAGCTGTAGCTCTCATGGCCTGGGGATCAGACCAGTTCAGTCCATTTGAGTCTATATGTGAACTACTGAAGCTCACTTAAGTCCAGTTTCTGGACTATATTATCTCCATGTAGTCCAGTTACCCGGACTGCTTCACCCCTCTTTTGTCCACTTCTTTGGGCTCTGCACCTCAGCATCTCTTTCACGAAGACTGGACCAAGCATAGCTGAGGTTAGCCCGGGTCAGCCATCTTTAGCCCAAATGATGGCGGAGCCCTCCTTGGTCCTAGTCTTCCTTCGGCCGGTTGCAGTCCCCTCGCCAGGAACACGAGGGAGCAGCAGATTCGTTGTAATACTCATATGAATTTATAGTTGTTGTAGCATAGATAGGCTGACTCTGAAAGTGGTGCTGTCCTTAAATAAAAAAGTGGATAAACAAAATAGCCACTCCAATGTTGAGCAGAATCACCATGACAACCAGGATAGAGCTGTAGGCCTGCGTGGGAGAGAGAGAACGAGAGAAAAGGGAAAAAGGGCTGAGTGATAATAATAAGGACACACACACACACACACACACAAACACACACAAGGCTGATTTCATACAGACAGTATATCTAACCTGCTAATCAATGTACACACAGTCATTTATATCCATCCTTTACCTTTTCAAAGCAATACACAACACCTGAGACACTTTTTATTGGCACAGGTGCTCATTAATATGTCAATATATGCAGAACAAAAAAAAACACAAACCAATCAGTTAAGTGTAGGTTGTAAGGTGCTTTGCTTTAACAACTTAAGCACAACTTAAAGGACCGAACCACTTTTTACATTAAGGTCAATGACTCTCCTCTATTTTATCAATATATTCATATGAAATTGTTGTGATTAAAGGATTTCTGTTTTTTACACTTTTAACATCCCGTTAATGGACCTTACATAACAGCATGCACATCAATCGTCCCCCTGCTGTCAGGTGAATTCTGGTAACTGTCACTTCAGCTGGAGGAGGTTCTTTTACTGGGTTAGAAAATCCTCCAGCCCTGGGGTTTATAAAACCTTTTCAAAACATCACAAATTAACTCAAACACATGGGTGTCAAGTTAAATACAATGCTCTGATATTCTGAAGATGCAAGGTTTCCACCTGACGACAGTGATATTGATGCTGGCTTTAGTGCTGCTATAACTAATGACGTTGGAGCTTTTTCTGAGTTAATTTCAGCCACAGTGTGGTTTCTCTTCAAATATGTGGAGAAAACCTACATTGTTTTTCTAACTATTGGGTGTACTCAGCCAATAGTTAGAAATGTCTATCTATTTAATGTAGAAAATAGGTAAAAGAGTAGGTAAAACTTTCTTCTGTAGCACTTTATAAAACCAGGGTTACAAAGTGCTACAAAAAAAGCATTTGAATGAATATTTAGGTCAAAGTCAAGGAAACTAAGCATCACCTGAGATAGTGAACCTGTATGTATGTATGCATGAACAGCTAGTCACTATCAACAGGATGGAGCCAAATTGTGTAACACCTTTTAAGTAATTAGAAATATTCTGAAAGCAAGAGCTGCTAACCCACTGCCTCAGACCTAATAAGATATTACTGGTTTCATTGTTTTGGTGATTTCTGAAAGCATGACACAATACAAACAATCACATCAAAAGCAAATGTCAAAAAATGAATAAATCGTAATGGTGTTTAATATTTGCAGTGTATTTTTGACATGAAGTGCATGAAGATAAGATCCAGTAGCCATGACGATACATGTGCAATGATGATGGAGCAATTTGCATCTTAAAAAAAGGATACAATCCTGTTTTAATCCCACAGGGAAGCCCACCTTCCCTGACAGAGTGAGGTCGGAGGGCAAGCTCTGCTGCAGAACAGCAGCCTGGAGCTGGTGGGGAGTCAGTGTCTTGCTCGATGACACTTCAGCAGATGCTTGGTGACAACCTGGGTCATGTGGGTGAAGGCCAGTCTTTCTGACCACCTGTCTACTCTGGGTAAATATGTGAAAGTGAATCTAGTTTAATCACTGACATTATCATTGATGCAGTAGTTTTTATTTTTACTTTACGCAGAATCCCTCATAAATAGTTTCTCAAACATTTTACCAGTATTTACATAGAATGAATTTTGGTCTTATTAAAGGATTTACCAAAAGGGGAGGTGCAGAAGGCCTATGGTTTTAATTAAGTCTACTTCTAAAATCATTTTAACAATAGCTGCAGTGGGAGAGGGAAAATGGGACTCTGAGTAACACTACACACTGATATTAAGCAGCATTAGCGCAACATTGTTGTAAATTAATCTGTCCAGAGTGGCTGCTTACAAGGTTTCTACTGATCAATCCGGTGATAGGCTTATCACAAATCTGTGCCATAGATGATTACCAGACCAGGAAGGTGAAATCCTCTGATAATCAGCAGTTTCTACCTCTATTTAGTATGAAATATGTGTGTGCAATCACAGTATATATATATTTACAGTTTCCACTTTTTACAAGGTGTTAGTTTATTAGTGAATAATTAGATTATTTTTCAGTCTACTTCATTTGTGCCAAATGAGCAAAGTCATTCACAATAAGTGTTTATATATACATATATATATGTTGGGCTTCTGAATATATGAATTGTTGTGTTTTCATTACCTTAGAATGAGACGATTTTATCTACAGAGGGAGCAAGTCCTCTTCTGCCGTGTGAACCGCCATGTTTTTACAGTAGTCTAGAAAGGACAACTCAAATAGTGGCTCTAGATAGGGCCTCTAGCGTTTTTTATGTGTTTCACAGCCACTATAGTTTCTCATACACGCTTTGAACAAGAGTGCGAAGTGAGTGAGTTGCAATCTGCAACTACAGCACTAGATGCCATTAAATCCTACATACTGGACCTTTAAAGACCAAAATTCTTATAGGAACTTTTTCTGTCACTACAGTAAATGTATGGTGGTGTACATTGATAAGTTTTATGCCAATCTTTTCTAAATGTTATAATTTCTATACTGAAATCGGTATTTTCTACAATTATTTCTTCTTCTTCAATTAAGACTAAGTGAATTTGCACACTGGCAAACAAAAATGCTAAGCTCACAACTCATTTTTACTACTATTTACCTTTCAAATACAAATTATGAAAATGTACAGAGCACAGAGCAGTACTCTTCAGAGATAACAAAGATCAGGTTATGCATAATCACGGTACAAATGGTGTGAGCTCCCATTTGGCATTCTTTTCCCTTTGCTTGAAACTACTATAAAACACTTTGCTGTCATTAATAGAGAAATGCAACATCTCCCCACCAGCTCTCTTGACCCTACCAAACACCCTTTATAACAGAATGCTTATTATCCTGAAGATGAAGTGCTGGCAAAGAAAAATAATTCTTGGCTGCTTACTGGCATCTTCCTCTGGCACTGAGAGCTGCCATTGTGAAGCATCTCTTAAATAAAAGTTGCTTAGATCCTTCAGGCCAAATTTAGGCCAATTTCAAACAATTATTAAGGAAAATCATAGGAAAGAAGGTTTTTAACGGCTCAGAAAATTAGCCTAAGTTTTTCTTTAGCTAATCTTTAGTTTCATGGCCCACATATTTACTGTTTTGTTTTACTACTTTCATCAACCCTACAGCAGCAGCAGGCACCTGCTTTCAGCAAAACAGCTATAATAAACCCACTGTATTCTACCTGCCCAGCACTAAATGGCACAGTGTTTGCAGCTAGCAGGTGAGGATAGCTGAGCATTTAGTAGTTAAATACTCAAACATTGAAGACCAAAACAGAGTTACAAGGAGGATGAATGTTGGACTTACGGTGGCCAGAAATGAGCCAGAATGAATGTAAATTGTACAAATTGTTGCTATCACATTAGCCACAGCAACTTCATAAGGTGATAACATGTCAGGCTCTGAGTATTCACTTATTGTGGAGTTGCCACCAAGTGACCATAAACAAGTTTGTTCTGGCTTTTCATGCTTAACAAGGCAGAGAGACACAAAACAATTTCTATTTTTGATACACTGAGATATGTGAGACTCTATGGCACAGTTTGAAATTGGCTTAAGTCTTGTCTGTCTGGCAGAGACTATGTAGTCTGCTCTCTTAGTCACCCCAAGGCTCCATTCTAGGACCACTGTAGTTCAGACTTTAAATGCATTTGGAAAAACACAGACTTAGTTTGTATTGCCATTTTGACCATATACAGCTATTGGACGATTCTGCAGGTACAGGCATCTAAAACATTTGGCTAAGGTTAGAGAAAGATTGTAGGTGGAGGACATCTGTCAACGGCTGTTGCTCCCAAGAGGATGAAAGTGACACTACACCACCATCCACCACCCCCACACCCTAACAGTCTGCCTCACTACATAAAGTGTGCACACTACTTCCTGCTTTGGCATTGAACACTGGCACTGGACGAACATCGTGAGGTGCAGGAATTGCCAAAATGGACATAATCCCACATGGGCTGAAAATTCTGCATCACAAACTTTCTGATCAAAGACAGATGTTGTAATAATTAGAGCACAGAAGAAAGACAGAAGTTGTGCAGTGACAAATCCTTGACACAAAACATCAGGCCCTAAGCTAGTAACCATAGTCTGCTTTCTGATCCTCATCTGAATTTTGAAGCTCACATCCAAAATATCACCAGCATCATCTCAGGAAATTCTGCAAGAGTGTCTCTCCCACACAGATACAAAGATATATATACACACACACACAAACACACACATAGCCTATATATTGGCATTTCGCTTGAGTGACAGGAAAGGCAGGGGAGAGAGAGGGGATGAGATGCAGCAAATGGCCTCTGGGTCGACTCAAACCTGAGCTGTGCTGAGGTAAAGACTCAGCCTTGACTTGCCTGGTACGTGCTCTACCTGTTGAGCTACTGGGGCGCCCCCTATGTGTGCTTTTATAACTAGCAGGCTTGACTACAGTACTGTAATGCTTTCTTTTGCAGCCCACCTAAGAAAGCTTAAAACCAACTGCAGTGCAGCAGCATGTGTGCTGATCATTTAGTAGTAGACTCATCTTTGTACATAAAGGTCCAGTGTGTAACATTTGGGAGGATCTATTGGCAGAAGTGGAATATAATATGCGTAACTATGTTTTCATTAGTGTATTAGTGTATCACCTGAATATAGGAATCTTTATGTTTCTGTTACCTTAGAATGAGCCTTTTATATATAGAGATGACACGGGTCGCCTTCCATGGAGTTGAAGTCTGTCCAGAATGGACCAACCAAACACTGGCTGCAGATAGGGGTGTTTAGGTTTATTGCGTGTTTATCCGTACGTTCTCCTGAGCACTTGGGATGGGAGGATGAAGCGAGGGAGTTGCAATCTGCAACCGCTGGATAAAATAAATCCTACACACTGGTTAAGATTCTGTTTTAGTTCCTTGATCTACCAGTACCGTAACACTGACAGAAAAGCAGGTTTTAGTGTCTATGTGCCAATGACGTCACAGCATGTTAACATTTCCAAGCTAAATACTAGATATTAGTTTTAGCTAACTAACTGTTAACCTTTCCTGTCATTTTTAATGTTTATTTCTTTACTTTTATTGGTCCAGTGTGTAGGATTTAGTGGCATCTTGCGGTGAAGTTGCAGTTTACTGCGCCCTCACCGCACCCTAGGAGAAACTACAGTGTAAAACGTAGTCCTGTCTAGACCCAATGTTTGGTTTGTCTGTTCTGTGCTACTGTAGAAAAATGCCAGTTTAACATGGCGGACTCTGTTTTATCCGTCGATAAAAGATTTTTATTTTCAGGTGATTATACACTAATGAAATCATACCTATAAATATTATATTACATCTCTGCCAACAGATCCTGTGGACCTTCAAGATCTCCTTGTCATCATGTTTTTGTGGGCCATGAAGGGCTCCGTCATCTGGGGACACATCTTACTGAGGTGTTGTTCCTGTAAATATGAGCCTTTGGGATGCCCAGAGGTTCATTTCTATGTTCCATGATGATGACTGGTTGATGTCTTTGAGTGGACACAGAGGTGCAGTGCTATTTTGGTCCAGAGGTTTCATGCTATACTGGATACAGTCAAAGAGTAAGCATCTTGTTTTTGTTTCTATTTAATGCACTTTTGTGTTGTAATCTTGCACTATAAGCACAATATCAATAAAGTTTGATTATCTGATTGATTAAAAATAGAGGTCCTGTGTGAATGTTTGTGTGTGTGTGTAGCTGCACAGCCCCAGTGTTCCCGTGGTGCTCACCGCGTTCCCTGTGTGTATTTATCTGAGTGTGATAGTATCTGTGTATTCTGTGAACCTGCCTTACACAAATCTCACTTGCTTCTCTGCGGCTACAAACACACACACACACACCCCACCTACACCCACACCCCGCCCCCCTGTCACTGACACACGCCCACCGATTGGCCGCTGTTGAAGCAAGGCATAAGCTGTTCCCTAGCAACAGAGCACTGGTTAACCAATAGGGGGCCTTCTGTGAGGAAGGGGCTAGTTTTCCAGTCTGCTGTTACTAAGGTGCAGAGAGGACCGCTGGGGTTCTCTCTCCGCCTGTATATCTGTGTGTGTGTGTGTTTTCAAGTAGCAGGTAGCAGCAGCTACTAAATTACAGAATAACCGACTTCATTTACTGAGCCAGTCATCACACTGTTGCAGACAAATTTGTATTAAAATTAGCAAGTTGTGTGAGGATTGTGGAACTGTCTTTAACAGTTTACACACAAGTAGCGTGTGTGTGTGTGTGTGTGTGATGAGAGAGAGAGAGAGGAGAGAGAGAGAGAGAGAGAGAGGGACAGAGAGAGAGAGCTTGTATTCATAATGTGCTCACTGCATGTCTGTAGTGTGCGATGCGTGGCTTTCACTTGCTGCTGATTTTCCTGTTAGTTTCATTAGCTAATGCTGCGGCCGTATTATCATCCAGGATTAGCATGGCTGGGGCCGTCCACCAGCCTGAGTCAAGACGTAGCCAAAAAATTATATTATAGCAGCGTAATCCTCCCTGCTTGCTCATAGTACAAAAAAATCTTTCTTTATTTCACAAGGTTAAACCTCGTGCCTCTTCCCCAGGATTATCTTAATATGTGGGATAACATTGTGTTATGTCACTGGGGATGGAATGTATCCTCATTACAGTGGGCAACAAATCCTTTTAGTCAAATCAATGTGTGGCAGTGACATGACAGATATGACAAATGCACCATACAGCTGCTATCCAGGGTGATATTAAGGCCAAACAGAGGCTTGCAGAGGTTTAAACTACTGAAATTTAAAGCTGCTACAACAAAGATTTTCATACCAACAATGGATAAAAGGACTACCTGTAAAGCAAAATGGGTTGCTCATATGATGAACCTACAGAGAATTAT
>NW_023339762.1:4040729-4056209 GCF_004916995.1 Morone saxatilis | reverse complement strand
TTATATTTGTTAAAATTCTCTTTACATACAGACAGAAATCAATAAATTAAATTTTCTGAAAAAAAAAGAAGCAGTCACAGGCCTGTAATGAGCGCAGCCAATCTTTTCATTCAAGCCATATATATTGCTGAAGCTACCGAGAGCGTTGAAGAATGGCAAAGAAAGAGCAGCCAGAATGTATAGTTCCACTTTTACCTACAGTTTGCACTGCTACACAAAGCAAGAAAATAAACACAGAAGTAAAAAAGACTACGAACAAAAAGTTTGGATGAAGCAACAGGTCAAACCACAGTTTCGATGATGGTGAGAACTGAGGTAGAAGAACTGCGCATGAATGAGAAGAGAGGTAGTTGCGTTGCGTATAGACATACGTTACCTACCCTAGCTTTAAACTACCTGCCCAGAACCAAAAGGCAGATAAAGTTAGCGACTAGTTGGTGACCCCAGTGGAGCATTTAGCTGCTAAAGAGTCAGATATTTCTCTCAGGAATTGGTGAAGACCGAGCCCCCAGAAACAGCGCCAGGCTTTGAAGCCAATTTGACATGGTGGCCAAACCGTATAATGACAGCAATGGCGTCCATCACGTGATGCACATTGTCCCCAAAACCCTTTGTTATAAGCTTACACTGTGACAGAAGCGGTTGTAAACTGGTGCATAATATTCGCTACTCTTGCAAAATGACTTTTCAGATTAGAATTTGAATTGGAAAGTCTAGAAGACCCACACATATAAATCATTATATCCCCATTTAAGTTAGCAGAGGGCGAAACCAGACGTTAGCGGGCTCGGCTGGAGGAAGAACGGCCTCCAATGCTTTGTCCAGTTCTCCATTACATCCATAGTGAAGACCAAAAACCAACTAAAAGAGGAGTAAATATTGGACCAGAATTATGACTACAAATAAATGCTAATGTTGCTCTATGTCCGCTAACTGTGTAAATGGAAATTGTTTGCTAAACATTAGCTATATCAACTTTTAAGGTAATAATGTCAATGGTGTGATTTCAGCCTTTTGTCCTGCACTCAAGTGCCCACAACTCATTGCCCAACATCAGTGTTGGACCTCCCTAATGCTCTTGTGGGAACAAATCTCTGCAGCCAGGAATTCAAATTTTGTAGAAAGCCTTGTCAGAAGAGTGGAGGCTGTTATAGTAGAAGATGAATTCCCATGTGTTAAGACAGAGATGTTTCAATCAATCACATATGGGTTTTGATGTTTAATGCTGTCCATGACAAGTTCACCCATATAGAGTAGCATGGTGACTAAAAATTACAAATCACTGACAAATTCCAAGGTTGGCATGTTGATTTTTCTCTCACTGCATTTACTGAGGAAATGTTGCCTTTGTTTAAGCCACCCTTTATATCAGTTATTGTATTATAATAATTTAGTCATAGGTTCATTTGTACAGCGATACAGCGATGTGGAAACATAATTTTGCAATGGTTCATTAGGCCTAGCAACACAAACAATCAGACAGGTTTTAAACAAGCCCCAGTTTAACTATACTCAACTCTGGAGTCCAGCAGAGGCACCAGGTCGGCAGATATCAGCAATGAAACAGATGGTTAAATTACTATCATAATCAACAGGAATAATACAAAAATACGAGTAACAGTATTTGTGTAGAAACTGAGCGATACCTTGTTATGTGCATTGCTGAGCAGAGACAATATTCTGACTGTGCCAGTATACTTTGCAGCTGTTTGTCTCTGTGTGTATTAAAAATGCTTTTAGCACAAATGTGTCAGTTTGAGGCTTGACAGCATAAATGATGCAGTTCGTCACTGTCACTGAAAATTCTCTGATCAGGCGCCGCTTGTACTATATATTTGACACATGCTGGCACCTGTTAGACCATTACACCTGTAATCACCATGTTTATGTTCTTGGGTTTTCAATCAGACCTCACATAAGTATCAATTAATTTTATTTCATGAATGATTTAAATTATACCTTACCATCTAAACAAAATGTTTTTTTTTAAATATTCTAGAAACCTTTATATGGAAGGAAAAAAAAGGCCACAAGGATTTGATTTTTATAAGCAACTGAATAGTAAAGGTTCAGTGTGTAACTGGTCCTTTAAATGTGAAGTCTAATTGCTACTGAATATTTACTGTAGTGGAAGCTGTAAACAGAGCAACAAACAATCGGCTTCCTTTGAGAAAGTACTGGCAGCCTTGGGGGTTGGTCCTAGGGGTGGCGCAGCGACAAGCAACTGTTCTTTAAAGAGTTCTTTAAACAGTTGGACTACGTTATATTGTTCATTGATCTGGTTGGTTGAAATTCGCCAACGATAGATGTTGATAGACAGATGGTTCATCCAATCACCAGGTTTTTTTTTCAAAAGGTGCCTGCCCTTTTCCAAACACTTTCCACTGACAATTTCCCAGATCGTTATGTGTAACAAACCATCTAGTGCAGTTCGGTTAATGCAGAGCAACATTAGAATCCACTTATTATTTGGGAAGATGGTCCTGAATTGTGTTAACAATCAGAAGTGGGCGTTCAGTTACAAAAGGTTGAGAACCTGCTGTGATGAAACAGACACTAAATATATCGTTATAATATATATATATTTTTGGTTAATTTTTGCCTGACGTGATAAACTGAAAGAAGCTCTTGATCCTTAGAAAATTGCCTCCTGACCCTGTCCACAAGGAGGCCAGAGATCAGACTCAACAGCAGCCCTGCAGCTGATAAGGCTTCAGTGTCTCACTGAAGGACACTCGAGCAGAGTGGAGGCCATTTGCTTGGCTCCCTGCTCATGCTGTGCCACAGTGCCCACCCACCCAAAAAAAAACTAGTCTAGTCTAGTTTTTTAAACCAGGAAATATTTACAGGGTTTTATTGTGTTGTAATGTATGTCTATGGAGTCAAAGTTGTAACAGTTTTATACAGCTGCTTCATCAATCAGGACACGTTTGCTGTAAAAAAGAATTGGAACATTTGGACCAGAAATCTGATGTTATTGGTGTCACTTGTTTATTCACGGTGGCTGATGGGGTGAAGGCAGTGATAAAGATGTTCCACCTTTGCTGATTGAGGTGAGTGCTGGAAACAGTGCTCGCTGATTGTTGTTTAAGAGCCAGTTTCGTTTTGTATTTTCCTCCTAAATGGAAACGTACTCTGCCTGTGCACCAGGTGGATTTTCAGCCAGTGACCATAAAAACCACCTGAAAGTAATTTGTGTATCCCAGCCATCAGCAGTTCTGTGAAACAAAAATCTTGCCTTGTGCAGCTTTAGTCTTATCTCTCAGAGTGTGTGTGTGTAACAGAGCTGTGTTAGTGTGCTCACTGTGACTCTTACCGAGTTGCCTTTGCTCTGCGTGAGGCTGTGGTCCTGCTGCTCGGGTGTGATGGGGGAGGACTTCAGAGGGGGGGAGAGGGTGAGGTCCCGACGCAGAGGCCGTGAATCCATCTTTTCACCCGGTCTGTCCAGCTTGTGCACCTCTTTACCCGCCTCCCTCCCCTCCTTCCCCTCCTTCCCCTCTCTTCCTTCCCTCCCCTCCCTCCCGTCGCGGTTCTTATGCCTCTGTCGTTGCACGGTGTGCGAGCACCCCTCTCCGTGAGCATGACTATGCCCGTGCTTCTCCTCCCCGTGCCCATGGGGCTTGTGGGTAGTGGAGTCTCTGGGCTGTAAAGGCTTCATCTCCATCTCATAATTGCTAATTTTCTCCTCATCCTGCTCCAGCAGCCGGCCTCCCCTGCTGTGCACGCCCCTGTGCCCGGATGTCCAAGAGGCAGACGAGGACGACTCCGTCCACCTGTCCCCTCTGGCTTGTCTGTGATTGGATGATCCGTGCTCTCGGGACTTGTGATTGGAGGAGCTATGTTTGTGTCCGTTGGTTCGGCTCGCTCCTCGTCCACTGATCCCAACTCCGCCTTTTGACAACACCCCTCTCCTCTTGTCCTCACTCCAGCTGTTGGCCCGTGGGTACTCGCCCTTCCCTCCTCCGCCTTCACCTACCCTGCTTCCTCCCTCCATCAACACTTGGATCTCTGTCTGCCCTCCTCCACCACCTTTCTCACCCCTTTCTCCTCCGTCCTTCCCCTTGTCCCCGTGGTCCACTGCGCTCTGCCGATGGAAACGGGCACTCTTGCTGCGCTGGGATGGCCGGGCGGGGGGAGGTGGCGTGTGTGGTGGTGAGGAAGAAGGGGGACTGAGGTCTGGGGTTGCAGCATCGTTGGAGGGGTCGTCGGAGCCTGCGCTCTTTACGTAAAGGTCGGGGCTGTCAGCGGTGCCGGCGCTACTCGACAACCCCTCGCCCTCCACCTCGCTGGACACCTGGCGTTTTGGACGCTGCACCTCCATGCCTGCAAAAGACAGATGACATCAGAAAGATGATTCCATGCTTGTTGGCATTACACTGTCATCGCCGCTTTCTCGTACAGCCAAGGAGCACAAGCACCATCCATGTGGCTGCTGATGGACCTGAGCACTGTAGTATTTCCCCCAACCCCCTTAGACCTGCGTTATATATTTTATTTAGTTTGTTGAGTTGTGTTCTTACATTATCCCAAATGTTCCAACAATGTTCAAACTAAATCACTGTATTCAGGTAACGCTGCGTTTCACCAGTTGCCTTTCAATGCTGTCATATCCCCTCTGCGCATGCGTCAGCGTTGTGGTTGTCCGCTGTCATAAATGTAAGTTTTTATCAAGATTTAAGCCACATTTTTACAATATACTTTTTATATGTTGGTGGTTTTTAACTCTATAATTTAACCGGATGAAGGATTTTAGTCATTGCACGTCCGGCTCTTAAGTTATGAGAGAAATAAGCTGAGCTAACGTTATCTGCCAGACAGAGTTGGAGAGGTAAAGACAAGGTAAAACTGCTTTATTCTGAGTTTTTACCAGTTTTAATCAGTGGATGAATACTGAAGGAATCCTAACCGGGAGAAGAATAAACTTCGTCTTTTGTTATTGTTTTGATGTGAGAGACCCCTAAGTGGCAGAAACCCACCTTCTACCACCCCAAATAATTTGTTTAAAGTCCCTTAGTTTTTATCTGTGAACAAATTCAACAATAGGGTGCACAATGATGTCCAGGATGTACGTATCAACACAAACATGTTGCAAAATGCCAGCACTGATTCTTGTTGACATAGATGTCTTCACAATAACACGGAGTGTTTTTTTTAGCTGTGTGAGAAACAGACAGCCACTGAGAGCAGAATAGATGGCAAAAGAACAATCGCTGTCATCTCAGGTATCTGTGTGTGGGAGTGTACAGTACATGTCATGAAGTCAGTGTGTGTGTGTGTCTGTGTGTGTTTGTCATAGTGCTTGTGGGTTGGCTACCTGCAGTGCTGTACAGGTGTGAGTGACAGAGGCAGAAACGCAAAGCTGGAGGGAGGTTTACGCTGACCTTTATCACAAACCCACACACACATATACACACACATGCATGTGTGTTTCGTTGTTCATGCATGTGTACACACACGTGATATTCCATATATGTCAGGTTAGCTGGGTTTGTAGATTATAGACATATGTGGCATATGGGTATATACTGTATGTATGTTGTGGTTTTGGTGAGAGTGGGTGCCCACCATTTCCTGGGTGCTGGAAGGAAGGGGAGAACTGCTTGGCTGTGACCCTTGCCATGCGACTCTCCTCCTGGGCTTTCTGAGCTGCTACTACTGCTGCCTCCGCTTTACCCTGTGCATGAGCCGTCCTGAGAGACAAAAGACAGAATGTACAGAATATGATAAATACATCCAACTCTTAATATTTTAAAATAATAAAACAATAGAAACTAAATCATCAGCAGTGGTGTCCAAAACTAATTTCTGTAAGCAAGAGGTACAGCGGGTTGGAAGGAGATAATGAATTGTACTTCAAAAGAACAGAACAGAATGGAAAAATACTGTCCTAAAATACTGAAGGTATAATAAAACACAGTAACTGACCTTTTGTAATAGTAAAAGTGCCAACAGTGCACCGGAGTATTTCAGTTTTTCACTGATATAGGGGAATTTGTGGTCGAGCTCTGATTTATTCAGTACACATAAGACCCTCAGATTGCAACTAGTTCAACTCCATTACCATTGTGTTGGCTTCTGGTGTTTGCTGCCCAAAGGGTAATGGGATACGTTGCAACCCAATCCTTTGATGGTTAAAAGAAAAGTTGAAGTTCAGGAAACTGTGTGCTAACTAAGGAATCTGTTTATTCTCACAATTTTCTAACCTGAAAACAGCTTTTTAAAGATGCAAATAAATCACTGTTTTATGTTGCTGTAAATCCTGAGTTCGGCTGTGTTAAAACATAGTAGATCAGAGAGAGCATGAGGGGACAGAACAGCTGAGAGTAACCGGACTGTCTGTAACACTCCTCATCAGTTAGCTGTGATGCACAGTTTCCAGTTTTTAGAGGACGAAATGCAGCTGTTTTCATTGCATTTGGGTGTTTAAGTGTGGTTGGAAAACTTTATGAAAACAACCAGAAAACAGTTCCTTGCTGTGATAAAATGCCGGGACCGACAAGGCTGTTTTTTCATGTCTGTAGCCTGATAATCAGACTGAATTGCCATTTTGTTTCACTTCACTTCACTTTACAGTCCAGGTGAAATGAAAAATGTCATTTTAACCCTTTAAGATTTTATCCTCAACTTTTTGCGACACGGAGCGCAGATTCATTAGTGAGCTAGCAAGCAACAGCATAGCTAGCTACCGGAGTGTTTCCGGGGGGGCCGGGCCTCACTGTTAAGTGTACAAAGACACAGTGATTTGGGTGAAACTGGAGGAGCCAAAACCAGGAAAAAAACACCTCAGTATTTTATTCCCTGTCATCAAACTGTCCTCCCTTCACCATTGGAGGCTGTATTCGTTCCCAGTCTGGATCCACTATAGCTGCTACTGCGAAAAGTCCCTCCCTACCTGCCACCAGCATTATTTTCAGCTGAAACAGATGCAGCGGTAGCGGTTGCTGGAAGCAATTCAGGTTTGATCTAAGGTAGCTAGCTACAGATGACCTTCCCATCCTTAATCGCAGCCACTAATATCTGATTGATCGACTGTTTCTACAAACAGCCGTACCGGAGCACAACACCGGACTCATATGAGTGAGCAAATCTGAGATGTGAGCAGTGATTTAGATGAACCACGATTGTGTCAATGTAGTTTTAATGTGAATATGTTGTGTTAAATTTGTCTCTCATCTTTGCCAGACATTATTTGAACAAATTCGTCATGATAGGAAAAATTTTATTCTTTCATTTCAGTATATAACACTTTGGGGAAAACGTTTGCAGGCCCTAGCAACACTGGAAATAATCTAAATACAATCATATCACTGTTATGCCATATAAAACATTAATTCTCAGCTATCATTATTAAAAGAACATGCAGCATAAAAAACCTCATTCATATCTGAGTTATCAGTCCTATTATGACTCATAAAAGACACCTGAATCAGGGGGCGAGAAACACACAAAGAGAGACAGAAGACCGTAAACAGCATGTAGGCATCATCATATTATACGATACCTCACACAGAAGCTATGGGAGGACAATTATTACAGAGCAGCTACACTATGATGAGGTAGTATATATTCATCTGTTATAGGCACTGTAATCTTTTGCTTGAAAATGTGTTTATTATCACAACATAATTCATCTCCCTGCCTTTTCACATCTCCTTCATCTCTCTAACTGCTCCTTTCCAGCCTCCTCCTTTCCTCTCCCTCGCTCTTTCTTTTATTTCTGCCCATGCTCCTCTCTGCCTCTTCCTAATTGCTCCTTACCTTCTTTAACACAATCCCCTTTTCATCTCCCTCTTGTGCCACCCTCTCTTTCTTTCTCTCTGCTTATATCAAATGGATCTTTTCTCTCAATCACAACCTCTTTCAACAACAATCTTTCTTTCCATTCGCCTATCTTTCTCTGTCTTTTCCAAAGGGCTCTCAACTCATGTAAAATAACCTCTCCATCCCTCCCTCCATCCCTCTCTTTTTTCTCTCTGGGCAGTAACAGTCTTGATGCAGTGTTGCATGTCGATGGCTATTGATTTTTTTGCTCTTCGCCTCTCTGTTTCTCTTTGCCCCTCTCTGCACTCTCTGCCAGCACTGCTATGCCAGGCCCACAGTATACTCAACACCACCATGTGTGTGAGTGCGTGCCTGTTGGCTGTGGGGGAGGTGAGGTGTAAGGAGAGAGAAGAAGACTGTTTCACATGCCATAATCACATGTAGAAATTTTGTCTCATATTCTCAAGGTTTAAATGTCATGAATAAACTGTTTCCCATGCAAACACACTTTGCTAATCTGGCACAACCTGCTCTCACCTTGGTGCTCACACCACAACATGAAAGAATCTCTCTCTCTCTCTCTCTCTCTCTCTTTCTCTTTCTCTTTCTCTCATCCTGTTCTCCACAACTTCCTGTCCCACTCCTGTCTTCCCCGGGAACAACCTGTTTCTGGGTGATTCAACTGCCTGGAGAGAAAAAAGCAGCCCGTTCAATGGCGGCTTGATTATACAACACTACATTCCGTCCAAAAGAAAAAAAGAGTTGCAGATGGAGGGCAAGAACAGAGACAGGAAGGAAATGGAGTGGGGTGATGAGGGAGGGAGGGACAACTTTCTTACTGTTTTGATGCCATTTACTATGCCAGTAAATAGGTTAGCTAGCTAGTTAGGTGTTGGAATTTGGCAACACTACCGTGAGATGGATGTTTATTTTTTACTTTTACTTTTCCATTTTTTATAGACAAAACAAAACAATGCAAACAAATTTCTGACAGATCAATTGATGATGGAAATAATCACTAGTTGCCCAGCTCTAGTTTCATTTTCAATAAGCCCCACCCATTTGATTAACAACAGCTTCCCATTCTATACTGCATGTATTTTGGCAGATTTACGACTCCAAATTACCTAAGGTAATAACCTAAGCTTTAACCTAAGGCTACATGTGCCAGGCAAAAAAGCACATGCAGGTCAGAAACTAGAAATAGCAGTGTTCATGTATTTCAGGGTGAGGCTACAGTCTGGTATAATCGTAAAGTATAATAGATAAAAATGCATCACAATCTTTTTTTCCCCCAACAGATCCCAGTTTGGATGCTTACTATACAGAAGACAACGTAGTTAGCTAATGATATGCCCCCTTGGTTTGGAAATAACACTAGGTTACTAAAGTTAACCGGGCATGCTATTCGTTTCTAGCTTATTTCCGTATCATGTTTTTGGTTTTGGTAAAGCTAGAAAGAAAAGACACCACCCTCCAAGCTCTTTATATGAAGTATTAGTCTAACTACAGGCCCAATGCACACCACTTCAACATGTGGAGAAATCCAAAGGTTGACAGGCCTTGAGACAGGAGTTTGCTGTAAAGTATCACATACACTTTTATAACAAAGTTATATTGATGTTTAAAATGCTAAATGTAGCACCTTTTAGAGGACAGAGTGAATCAGTGTGGATACCAAGGCCAAAAGGACAAAGGAGAGGAGAGAGGGGAGAGATGAGAGTACGAGAGGAGAGAGGAAGAAGAGGAACCAAACAAAACACCGATGGACAAAGAAGAAAACCAAAGGGCACACTGGGTTGAGGTTGAAGGAGACAGAGAAAGTCTAATCCAAGGATCTGAATGCTAAAGGGTCTCTTTCCATTCTATCTTCCCTTGTCATTACTTGCTTGAACCAGTCGATGAATGATGATGAGGATGGATTCATTACTGAATATCTAACTAAAGCTTTTTCTGGTGTGGGCAATCACTGCTAAGTGTATGTTGTGAGAGGCCATGTGCATGTGTGAGTGAATTTGTGTGTTGTGGCTTCAGGTTGCTGATGGAAACGAGGTCACAGGAATTATGCACGTGGAATGCCTACCGTCCAACAAAGCCGCAGTGAGTTCACTGATTGTGTTTCCTCTGGTACAAGCTAATCCACAGGTAGCCTGATGGCCACATATCAGTCTACATTCAAGCGCATTGTAACAAACAGCGATCAGGACACATCAACCCTAGTAATTCACACCACACACACCACACACAACACACACACACATCACCAGGGAATCCATATCCAAGGATTTACTTCACAGGACTACGTGGCAGCTGACACACAATTTCTACCAGCTCCCAAAGATTTTTGTTCGGAGCTGAAATCCTGACCGTTGACCTCTCCTGCCCTCTACATGAGCGCGGATTGCACACACTCCGAACACACTTCAAGCGAAGTCGAATACCATTTTCTCAAAACAAAGTAATCCCGATGAACATTTTGTCTAGAAACACACAAGCCACTCCAGGCCGAAACCGTCGCGGGCGCAAGAGCCACATCCATCCTTGGGAACCCGAGCATTGGCCGCGTTTCATTTTAGCCTCCAAGAAGTTATCTGCAGCAACTATCCTGTGGGATGCGTGTGTTCACCCTCTCCAGGGGTTCTCCTGTGTTGCGCACAAGCGAGAGAGTACCCCGCTGCCGTGTTCCTGTTCTGGGACAGAGCAGAAGAACGAGAGAGAAGCAAGAGGCTGCTCCTGGTCCTCCCGGGCTTGGCTATGCCTGCGTGCTCAAATTCTGCGTTAGACATTTTCTGTGCGTGGCCGTATATGCATGGGCTGTCACCCCACAAAGGAAAGAAAGAGCTGGTTCTTAAAAGACGGAGCCACTGTTAACAGTGTACTTGTATGTACACTTACATGTCTGTCACGTTGCGAATTTTCTATGCCATTCAAAATACTAGGCAAAACGCCGCATCATTCTACCTTGGGAAACTCTCTTGCAACTGAAAACTAGGGAATAATGCAGGAGGCACCACTTTTATACCAGGGCAATTGTTATCTGCACCCGATTAACTCTACTGCCCACAAAGATCAATTTACTATGGCTGCTTCTTCAAAGACCTCATCTCAACCAAAATTTATGTTTCCAAATTATTATAAATTAGGGAATTGATATTTCAATGTAGATGTGAATGGTTTTTATGATATTAAAACACACTGCTATATTTCTAACTGCGTTGGCATGTTAGTATACAATTTGAGTATTAGGCATTTTAGGCTTGGCTTTCAGCTCCATGGCTATAGACTCTTGGTCATAAAACAGGTTCACTTAAGTACTTTTTGTATCAAGATCTGGGTTTATCTGCTTTAAGTACGCATAAAGTGGCACCCTACTTTAAACAAGGACACTCTGTCCCTCCCCAAAAATAATTTAAGCCCCCCCCCTTGTGCATGAGCTCCTGCCCTCCAAACATCCGAGCACAATCCTCCTCAGGATGCATTAGCCGAAGTTTGCATGACCTGCCAGTGTGTCTTCATTTCTTTTTTTAATGTCTTAAACCTGCCAGATCCACCTGTGGGACCAGATTACAACTCATGTGGTTCAGGCAAACATTGTTCAAACACACAGAACAGAAGAATTACTTGTAAATTTAAATGGTTTTCAAGGAAAAACTTAAAGGGATTATCAGGGGCAGATAAAAACAGAATATATCTATATTATATATCAGATAATATCTGCCATATAAATTTGGAAGCATGTGTATAACTACTATAAACATACCGGTCCACTTGACCACTTGAGTTTATGGGAAGATGGTTGTATATCTGAGAAATACAACTTCTGTGAGATAAATGCTATAGCGTTTAAAGGAATATGTCACCATTACAAGTAATTTGCCTTCTGTCATATCAATATCAAGATCAATATCAATTTCATCTATCTCTTTCCAGGAAAAGGTCCAAACTATGTTAGTCTAGCTTAGCACAAAAGCAGGAAATAGTGGGAAACAGCTAGCTTTCACAGAACAAAAATACGCCCTCCAACAATTCCAAATTTTTTTTCCAAAGTTTTATTGCTGTGTTGAACGTGTTAGCCAACTCCCTGCCAATGTGTCTGAGGTGGAGTTTGGTCAGGAAAGTGGGAAAAACCGCAACTTGACTATTAGTAGCCAACAATAACTCTGTGTTGTCAAATGTTTTAAACCAGTGTCTTCTTTTCTACATCTACATGTTAAATACACATGATACAATATGTAAACAGGACAGCTTTGTTGTTGAAAGACAATTGATGTAGCTAGCTATCATGTTTTCACCTGAGTTTGTTCTCAGCCAAGGTTAAACAAATATAGGACCAATTTCTGTAGTAATAAAAGATAAAACTTAAAGTCCCCCTCCACTCTTTAATCAGTGTTTCCTCTTGTTCCTACAGTGTGCTGTGTGAATGCTGTCTGTGGAAGTTGACAACTAGAAGGATGTTGAATTCATCTGCGGGACAAGGTTGGGAAGTTTCTCTTTGGTCATTAGACATTGATATTTAAGGCGGGGCTACCAGAATATTTTGACATCACAAATAGTATCAACTTGAGAATGGACTTTACAGTGAAGTAGAAGACATCTTGTGTCAATCAGGAAAAGAAATGAACAACATTTGCATATTCAGAGATTCAGGTATTTTTTATGAGGTACACTGTTACTGGTGTGCACAATATCCAGCAGAGGCCCTATCTACTGCACAGCCAGTGTTTGGTTTGTCCATTCTGGGATACTGTAGAAACATGGTAGTTAACATGGTGGACATTTAGTATGTTCTAAGGGAACAAAAATACAACAATTCTTACATTCAGGTGATTATACACTATATTAAAACATACTTGTGAATATTATATTGCATTTCTGCCAACAGATCCTCCTAAATGTTACACACTGGATCTTTAAGAGAATGAAGTCTTGTCTCAGTGTTGTAAATAAAGCTTGAAAAATAAATGCTTATAGTGCCTTCATTTAAGATTAAGTCATCTGTTTTTATTATGCTGTTTGAAGAAATGATGTCTTATTGTACATTTTGTTGCTAATGAATCATCTTAGATTAAGGTAAGTTCTAAAATACTTATTTTAAGAAGTGAGTTTTCATTATTTGTAATAGGCACAACTTCCTTAAATTGTTGGCACTTTCCCTAGTTTTAGGGCCAATTACAGTCTAGTTAGTTTTAAGAATTCTAGTCAATCAAAATTGGCTTACCCAATTGGTAGATTTTTCTTTTGCTCAATACAAGAACTCATTATATTTAAGAATATTTGGCTTGTTTCTAGAAGGGCTGTTTTTGCAGTGTCGAAGGATGGTGAGAAAGCACAAAAACATGACACATAAATACAGTTTATTTATTTCAACTCATGAGAAATTCAACATTAAGAGATATAATAACAAAGAAGCTAGTAAGGATCATTATCTTTGCCTTCTGGTGGCTCTTGGCTCCTTGTTTATTTGTGCCAGCCAACCCGGCTAAACCACAAGTCTTTGGTCATGAATTACTGTAGCGCTCACTCTGGTGGATAACACCATAGCTCACACTGGAAACTAATGCACAACAAAAAGGCTCATTTTCTTTCAGAAATGGTTCATTTACTGTGCGTTTCAGTTCCGTCAGCCGAGACAGAATTCACATTTACTTTTCCTGTGATCAGTTCTAACAAGCTCAGTGAACATAAAAAACATATGCAGATAAATAATGAGCTTACTCAAAACCAGAGCTCTCAAACTATTACAAAATATCAACCACTTTTATTGAAAGGAATAGAGTTTACACTAAATTTTATCCTGACTTAAACCTAAACACGCAACGTCAAATTGGTGTATTACATAAGAATATAAAACCACAAATTGGGGTGCCCGGTTAGCTCAGTCGATAGAACTGGTGACCCATATACGGAGTTGCTGCAGGGGCCCGGGTTCGAATCTGACCTGTGGCCCTTTGCTGCATGTCATCCCCTCTCTCTCTACCCACCTTTCTTGTCTTCAGCTGTCTGTATCAAACAAAGGCAGGAAAAGGCAAAAAAAAAAAAAAAACACAAATTGATTCTTTTCTGGCAATAAAATGTTTATAGATGTGGTTGTTTATTGCCTTGCATTGATGACCAGTTGGAGGTCTTGGTTTACCCACTTTGCATATTAAATCTATATCACTGCCTACTTAGTCTATTAGTACAGTAAGGATAAATCACGCCTATGAAGTCTTTATATAACTGTTGCTGTGCAGGTACACACAGCAGGACATTTTCAAAATATAATTCATATTCACTATACTGATTACATATTAGAGGACGTGAACCAGAGGCAGAGAAGTTTGGCATCCTTTACGACAGGATACTTGACTTTGCTTAGCAGTGATGTTCTGTTGAAGTCCCTAAAGAATATTACAATATTAAAAAAATGTGCTGACAGGCTGCCCCAGCTGGCCTGTGATGGCAGAATACTTTGCCCTGATGTTTCACAGACAGATTGGATCCCACTCACTTTTTGTTGCAACGTTACTCAGTATTCATACATTAATATATGCATACTGTCTTTGTTGATGCAGTTGTTTACAAAATGAATTTCCTACAGTGGATTAAAGTTTCATTTAAACATGGGAAGTTAGCCTGCACAATTCAGTTAGTCTTGGCATTTATAAAGTGAAAGTGACAGTCTGCTGTATTTTAGATACAACCTAACAAAACTAAGTCACTCCTGGCAGTCATTCATACACAAAAAATACCTGTAAAATAACAAAAAATTGTCAATCAAATATATCAAATATTGTGTAATTTATTGACTTTTTAAGGTTTAAAGATATCTACACATGTACTGTAAGAAAATGATTATTTATAGTAACAGATTTGTCATTTCATTTTACATTAGACTAAATTCACAGGATATTTTTGTAATCTTCTTAATATTTCCATGTATTTTTTTTTACAGTGTATTTTTATGAGCTTCTACTAAAATTAGGCATGTGAAGTTTTGGTCCATCCATCAAAGTATTTCTGTCAGGTCTGAGTGGTATATGACAATCTGTTCTTTGCAGGTCTGTTACAATGGCTGTAAAACATATGAATAGCTACGCAGGTGCGCAGCCTAATCACCACGGCGGCAACCGCGGTGACCTGCGACGAGGTGTTCTTCCCACCAACCTTGAATTTTACGTACTTCTGTTCTTTTGTGGTGTTCTTTGTCTTTGTGCGTGACTTATCAACAGTGTGAGATGAGCGAGGTGAGCAGCTGTAGCGAGATGTGGTCAGACTGCCCTCAGCAGAAGCAGACTGTTATCAGGACTAATAGGATTGGATCTTTAGTCATTCAGCCCATATATCCTCTTGCATGTACGCTCTACAAACACAGGCTTGATCTGCAGCTGCATGCACATATATTAGTACGTAAGTAAGCTTATAAGCATATAAGGAAGAGCAGGTTTGTGTGTGTGTGTGTAAGTGAGCCTCTAGTTCAGCCTCTCTGCTCTCTTTCAGGCTGCCTGCCAACACTGTTGGCATAATGCGGAAATTTCTCTCACTCTCTCCTACTTTTTCTGTCTCACTTTCTTATTGTCTTTTTCTCTCTAACTCTGCTCTTCTCTGTCTTTTCTCTGTTCCCATCTTAACAAGCTTGTCCATCTATGCCTTGACAGAGAACAGTGGATCTACTCTTGGACACATGCAAACATAAGGACATATAGTACACTGTACATTACAGTTATTGACCAATGACCA
>NW_023339762.1:4033303-4040707 GCF_004916995.1 Morone saxatilis | reverse complement strand
ATGTTAGTGTGCAACATGTTATTACTTTATTGATCTGTCACAAGGTCAACTGCTAATCAGATAGTAACCCTAACCCCTTTTCAGACGACCAGGTCATTCACATACTATACATAATGCAGCCATTTATCCCAACTGATGCTCACATCTTTCCTTCGGAGGACTGAACCTCTGTTGTTCAAGCTAACCCAGCAGAGGCAAACCTGTGGGCTGGCGCTGTGAGGCTAGGTGTCTTCCTAGATAACACTAAAATTACAGTGTCGGCTTCTTGCACATATCTACACAGCTCAGATCAGGTTTGAATGTATGCTGAGTTAGCAGACTTTCAACTGCAGGGTCAACTTAGCATACATACACATTGCAAACAAATCGTAAGCTGAGGTTCAACTACTAGAGCCGCAATCTGTGTGGGACAACTGTCAATGGCCAGCACCTTAAACAAATAGTCTGACAAAGTTAAGTCTTATTCTCAGGGCATCAAACAGATGCTTTAGGACCTTGAAAATGAGACTCAAAAATCATCAATCTTCAAGCTACCAACCAAAAGCGTCTTTATACCTTTTTTCCAACTCATGAATTGGTTGATTTCATTGCCAGCCCCATTGATTTAGGCCTAGGGTTCGAATCTGACCTGTGGCCCTTTGCTGCGTGTCATCCCCTCTCTCCACCCCCTTTCCTGTCTATCTCCAGCTTTCACTTTCAATTAAAGGCAATAAAAGGCCCCCAAATTTTTTCTTTTAAGAAAAGTCAGTCCTAGGAGGAGCCAGAGATTATTGGTATCATGTACTACAGTCAATATATAGTGAAGATTCCAGCAAATATGACAAAAAGTTATTTTTTATAAAAGTTACGTAGTGCAGCTTTAAATATAAAGCTAGGTTAGATTTGCTTAGCTTTGATAGACTAGAGGCAGCTGCATTAGAGCTAGCATGAAACTCCGCCTCAAAACCACAAATTGTATCTTTAAGATTTCTGTTTGTGTACCCATTAAAGAAATGGGACACACCCTGTTATCTGTGAGTTTTGGAGGTGACAGATCCAAGCTAGCGGTTTCCCCCTACCTCCAATCTTTATGCTAGGCTAAGCTAATTGCCTGCTGGCTCTAGTTACTGTTTAGCATACAGGCATGAAAGCAGTATACTTTTTTTATCTTACTTTCAGCAAGAAAGTGAAGTGTATTTCCCAAAATGTCAAACTATTTCTTTAAATACATCTTTTTAGGGATGTCCTACTTTTTCATAGCTATGTGTACTGAACTGATGTACTGAGCACTGATTCAACTGTTCACCAGTTTTTCCCTGCCAAAGTATTTAACCATTGACCCTCTATTCACAAGCCTGATTCTCTAACATTTAGGCCAGAAGATCTGTTAAAATACATCATATCAAGTTACTTCTAAATACCAGTACATCCATTGGGGAAGTACAGATTTTACTTTTCTTCTGTATTACTTTTCAGAACTGGCTCGGATATAAATTTAACTGTAGAATGGGATTCCTGTGAAGCTAGCAGCCAAATTGCTTGCTCAGTTTGCATCCATGTATTAGTCTCTGTGGTGTAAATGTCTAAATTCTTATCTAAACCTTGCTGTAAAGCCTAAATATGATGTTTTTAAAAAATCTTTGACAGCAAGCATTGCCACAGAATTACTGTAGCCTATCCATGGCCCTATAACCTGGTTCCTCGAAACAACAAGGTCTGGGACCGAAATGGGTTATAGGCCTACTTCTGATGGGTCCCCCCGTGACAAGAGTATCAATGTGTATCTATGACTACAAGTCCCAGGACAGCTAATTAATTTCTGCTTTGAGTCCTGAGCTGAAAAACTAAAATTGTTGCTTTATATTCCTGTCCAAAAGTTTCTAGCTACAGTAAAGAAGGTCAGGGCACGCCCATTAACATCTTAACCCCAACTGTGCTGATTGTTTTAGTTCAATGAGCAGAGCTACAATGAGAGCAGGCTGTCATTTCCATTTAGCAGAGAAGCTTTATCAAAGTCTTAACCACTCCTAAAGGTCTCGCTTCGCTTGCTGTTTCACTTGTACCATGGCCTCCTTAACCCTACTTTCACCTTAACCCTAATCCCGTTCTTAATCTGTCATTGATCTTAATTATAATGTGGAATGGAGCCATCCACAAGTGTTTACAGTTAGAGCCAACTCCCCCAATGATTCAGACACATGGAGCCATCAGTAGGGAGGGGACACTGGTACAATACAAAGAAAGACTGACACAGCTGCAACGGTTATTGTAAATGGACTGAAATCAACATATTTCTTTGATTGTCATGAAAAACATTAAGTTAACTTCACCTAGCATCCGCTACCACAGTCTCCATGTCAACAGAAAATGACATCTAGGGGCAACATAAAACAAAATATTCCCCTGTCCCTTAAACAAAAATCAACTGAAATGAACTCGATGACCAACTGAAATCAACCATTCAGTCAATTATTTGGCTTATTAAGAGTACCATCGCCTTTTGGGCCTTTCCAGGCAGGCAGTTAACCCTAAAGTCCAGGTCTTTTTCCAACCAAAGGAATGGAGGGATACAACAAACAAAAGAAAGACAGACATACAGACTCATCCACAAACCAGCATAAAGCCTCTACCTGGACAGAGCGATCTCAGCCTTCTGCCGGGCGATGTCTGCTGCCTTCTGCGCTCCCTCCACCGCTCGGTCCACCTTCTCTCTGATCTTGCTGGCTCGGAGGGGGATCAGGTTCTTCCGCTTTCCGCTCACCAGGATGTTCTGCTTGTACTTCCCTTCCTCTTTTGTGCCATCAGGAAATGTGGTGCAGCCGTAGCCATGACGTTTGTTGCTAAGCCACTCCCCCTCATACTGCAGCCCATCAGACCGCCGACTCACACCAAACCCTGTCCGTTTGTCGTTCTTCCACTCCCCGCAGTAGGTCTCTGTTGCCGTGGCGTCCACATCGTCGTCAGCCGCAGCCAACTCTGCGTCTGCATCTCCAAGACTGGAAAGGTGAAAGGTTACATTGGTTTGGCTGCGTATTCAATCAACAATCCTACATCTAACCTTGAGGAGAACAAAGAGGTTAGGTGGCAGGAGAGCTATGAGTGCTCTATAATGTGATAGTGAGAGTGCTGTTCATAGATAGACTCTTTAACAGTAGTAGCTGCTGACAAGTACTACCAGCCTCCCAGTATCTTTTTCACCTCATCCCATCGTCTTCCGTCCTTTTTTCTGTAACCTGATATTTCATCAAATGAACACCCAGCTTCTACTGAAAGGAAGATCCTGCTGTTCTGAAACTCACCCAAGAACTTCAGCTGAACTTAGGTAGTGCCTATTTTTGTCAAGACCCCCATCCGGTGTGGACCTAAGACAAGGTCTTTTTACAAATCAAATAAGGTGATCAAGCCAAGGTTACAAGTATTTTTTATAGGGGCAGTTTGAAACTGGGAAGAAAAACTAATTACTTCATTTTATATCATTGATACTCTTTGATGACAACACATTTTCACTCCCACCTCCTCAAATACTGCCGCATGGTCAATGGCGCTCCACTTGTAAATATGACGCTGTAGGTGTCCCTCTAACGGTCTGGATGCATACAGCTCCGAGATCAAGTTAGCAATTATAAATATACAATGTCCAGTTACAGTTTCAAAATAAAGCTTGCACGTTTGACGCTGTGAAACGATTGCAGTTTAGGCACAAGAACTACTTTGTTAGGATTACGAAAAGGTTGGAAATTACGTTACATACGTGCCACAACACAAGTACCTTACTTCAAAGGATGTTTACATTTTGTTTCAACTATCTAATATGTTGTATCTTGTTTGTTTAATTTGTACACAAACATAAATATATGTATACAAGTTAAGATTTTAGGGTTGGGTTGCGTGTTGAAGACATTTTTTGACAAACTATTTTATCCATCTGACTTCTATGTATAAATCAAATAAATGAGATACAACCTGTAAATTAAGGTGGTGAACCAGGCTTGATATTTCCAGTCTTTATGCCAAGCTAGGCAAACTATGTCCTGACTCAAGTCTACGTCACACAGGACTAGGATTCACATAGACTTGTTTTCATCTTGGCTCCTCTGGCCATTTAATTAGATCTCTACTTCCTTTAGTAAGTTTTCATTGGCCCGCAATAAGATTTATCGCTGTAATACGTTTATAATACGCACCATCAAATGATAAAAATAACTAATACATAATTAAATAATTGATCATTTGCAATACATTACATGCAAATGAATTATAAATGTTGTATTTCATGCTCTTACAGAGGCTTTTTTCCTACATGTTTAGCTAACTAGAAGTTTCTAGAGCCAACAATTAATCAGACCTGATAAGCTGCTGTCAGCCACTTTGCCAACACATAAGTTAGGAGCAGCTGACTCTTGTCATCAAGTAAATGGTGCCTCTAAAAATAAGCCACCTCAATCCAGCGTACTCTTTACGCCAAACGTTTCCAATGTCACACAACTGATTTAACACATTCAAGCCAAAGACGCTGCTGTTTACACAATGAATGAAACAGGCCTTTTCTTTTCATTTGTAATTTAGAATACCTGCCAGCATGCCCACACTATTACTGACTATGTCCAACATGATTGATGAGAAAATGCTGAAAGAAAAACAGAGTGGCAGAGCAGCAGAGCAGAGTAACAAAGATAACAGGCTTATTACTGGGCATTACAATTTTAAACCGGAAACTTTTTATCAGGCACTGGGCCAGCTGACCAGTAAACAGACCAATAGGCCTCTTTGGACTACATGCCAATCCTTTTTAAAGACACTAAAGTAGGACAGGTGCCTGTTGTTGCCTTGATGTCCTCCAGATGAAGGACAGTTCAGTTTCTCAGTACGTCATCCCTCCTTGTCCTCTCAGTCCACCTTGCTCCCTACTTTCATTCATTTCATTACTTCATGACAGAGTTGATACGACACACTCTTTTCAGTGTCAGCCAGGATGCGCAGGACGTGAGGTTGCCATGAAATGGCTTTGAAACTGCTCTGACATGTTTCTGTGTTAAACAGAATATTCTGGCCAGGGAACTCGAGGAAGGGTTGGCTGGTTTGCACCAAAATTGGATGGAAATTCTCTATATGTTGCTCAGGTAAGAGATGCATCAGTAAAACCTTTTATTTTGTGTATAATAATATACAACCATATTGGCAGACAACAACCTCCACAATGGCAGTTCTGCAAAAACCTAGATTACGTTCAATGCAACATTATTATTAAATTCTTGCCTGAATTAGCACTGAACGTTGCCATTGGATGTAATTTAAGAGGCGCTGAATCTGAATCTTTGAAAATGGATGTAATTCCTAGGGTATTGGGTTTTTTTCCTTTCATTTGTACCCTTGTGATTTTCTTCTAGACCTTCAATTTGAAGAAAACCTCACTTACTATAGACCATTCGGCTACCTGACCTGCAGCAGACATAGCCCACCCCGTCCCCACCATAATCTTCTCCAGTTTTTACCTGATAGTAGAGTTGATATCAGAAGCAGCAGAGGACACTGTACTCATCCCCGCCTCGCTCCTGAACGAGCTCTGTTTAGACCTCTGGGAGGCCAGAGAACTCCTGGACTCAGACTTCCTTAGCTTGAGCCCGGACAGGATGGATCTCCGGAACAACCCGCCTTTTCTCTTCCCCTTCAGCAGCTCAGCCTCGCTGTGTGCCGTCAGCACGAAACCTCCACGAGACACAGCGGGGCTGCTGCCGCTGCTGCCCGTGCTGCACATGGACACGCTGGTTGTCAGTGTGCCAGGAACAGGAGGAGGACCAGGAACCACCGCCCCGGTCCGGTCCAGCAGAGCTGTACCATTGCTGTGTTCTGAACCGGAGCGGAGAGAGTTTATGGAGGTACGGAGCGGGGACCGGATGACGGCCGCCATGCCGTACGGGACACTCTGACGAACTCCGTAGCCATGCCGCATCCCGCCAACCCACTGGCCCTGAAATGTTCCTGGAAAAACAGCAGAAAACTTTTATTAATATAATAATATAAAAATTTTATTTACAGGACAAAAAACCTCAAGGATGAAGACTAAGAAGTTTGGTTTGTGTGTATGTGTATGTCTGGTTAACTGCCTCTGTTACAGTGCTCCATTAACACTAGGTGGGTAGATAGCTAGATAGCTAGCTAGCTAGCTAGGAAGAAGGTGTTTCCATTTTTAATCCCACTTTCGCAGAGATTGGTCAATTATCTTCTCAAACAGCTGTCAGTGGCCACACCAGACCAGTTCAAATCAGATCAAATCCTTGGCCCTGTTAGTCTGTTCCTATATTATACTTTATATTGTGCTTACTTGGTGGATATTCCTGAATGAATGACTGTTTTTAGGGGTCAGTTGGGGTTTAACAGCAACCCTGGAGCCCCCTAACAGGTCAACCCACCAATGGCTGTATGAAAGGTGCAGTATGACCACAGTATGGATTTTTTTCCTTGTTGCCAAGTTCCAGTGTGTATGGATCTATGGGCAGAAATGGAATATAATATTCATAGGTATGTTTTCATCAGCCCAGAAGGGGCAAACCAAACACTGGCTGATAGGGCCTTTCTCTTTCTAGACACTTGGAAGGTGAAGCTGTATTCAAATGGTTGCAATCTGCAACTTCAGCACTAGATGCCACTAAACACACTGGTCTTTTAATTCAGCAACACATTTTATAATGTTTCCACTTTAACTTTCTTTATGGGCTTTATGAAGTGATGTGTTTACAGTCGTATTTTTGATTCAATTCAATCAAATTTGAGAAAGTGGAAAGTTGAGGAGAAGTTGAGGAGTAGTACTGTACATGGGAGTGGCTTCCTCTTGGCGGTCCATCTACTCCCATTCATTCACACGATGTCTCTGCACAACCCGCACATACTGCTGCATAATAGTCCTTACATCCCCATGCTGCTGAAAAGTAGGGCATCTGAGTATGCGTTTCCGTCATTCCTCTCTCTCTTGCACACACACTCAAACAGAAGTGTGTGTTCCAATAGGAGTGCAAGTGATCCATCCCGCCTGCCCGTACCTCTGATGTAACAGCACTCTGATTCATTCTGTAGCAAACGCACCCGCTCTAACCAAACTACATGACCATATAAGGACTGCAACCACGTTCTCCGTCTCTATCGCAAACACACACACACACACACACACACACACACACACATTTCCCTTGTGGGCTCAAGTGTCAGTGAAGTGGGAAGTGGTGAATGAAGCCAATGTTATAAGCCAATTGTATTATTGCTTACGTTCTAAGACACACTCACACAGGCACAACAGGCACATCCACTGTGCTGTCAAAAAACTTGAGTGGTGTTGTTTCCGAACCTGCCCTCGTCATTAGGAAGATATGCTGCCTCTCATCCCTCATACACACACACACACACACACACACACACACACGCACGGACAAA
>NW_023339762.1:4011743-4033203 GCF_004916995.1 Morone saxatilis | reverse complement strand
ACACATACACACACACAAAAACACCCGTGCAACAGCGTGACAAGATCACCATTTCATTAAATGGCTGCCAGCACACTTGAGCAGGGGAGTGAGACAGTCCAGAGTATCCAGAGACAGACAGAGCATAACCTGTGTTTCTGTGTGACAGTTTCTGCTGACAGTGCAGAAAGAGGTAGAATCAGACCTGTGTGCCACAGGTCACATTTCTGATAACATACTGAAAGTTGAAAGTAAAACAAAACACTCGATGTGTCCCAAATCCAATAATTACTATGTACTAATTTGAACCAGGTTCTGAGTATGTTGTGTGTACACACTGGAAAAGTGACAAAATAAAGTATACTCACAACAATATGCAAACTGAAAACCCCTTGAAATGAAATGGAAGGGCTGCTCATGGCTGGGGAAAGAAATAAAACTAAACTGTGAATAGTGATGAAACAGATCAAGAAAAACCCAGAAAACCAAAAATAACCACTACATTTTTGAAAAAAACATTGGCAATGGTATTCTTAAAGGAACAGTTCAACATTTTGGTAAATATGCTTATTCGCTTTCTTGCCAGAAGTTAGATGAGAATATCAGTGCCTCTCATGCCTGTCTGTTTAATATGTAGCTGGAGCCAGCAGTTGGTTAGCTTAGCTTAGCATAAAGACTGAAAATGGGCAAACAACTAGCCTGCTTCTGTCCGAAGGTAACGAAATCTACTTATCAGCATCTGTAAAGCTCATTAAGTAACCTTGTTAAACCTTGTTCTTTAATCCATACCTTGTAGTTAATGGCACTATTTTTGTGAAGTCTGTAATCACCGTTGGGTTGCTAGGCAACCAGCTGAGACTTTGCCAGTCACTACTCCTGGCAAAGAAATAGTCATGCACATCACCCACATATTCTGTGTTTTTGCACTTTAGTTATATATACAGATTACACACACAAGATACAACACCCTAGGAGCTTTATATGCACTGACAGGCTAGTGATCTCCTTTTGTTTCCAGTGTTTCTGCTATGCTAAGCTAACCGACTGCTGGCTGTAGGTTGATATTAACCATACAGACAGAGAGTGGTATCAGTCTTTCCATCTAATTATCCGAAAGAAATAAAATAATAAAATAATTATGAACTAGTCCTTCAAGTTGCAGTTTGATTGACGTCTAAGAGCGCAGCTATTCATTTCCTGTTACTATAAAATGTATGTACATATCTTGTACACTAACTGCAAAACACAATATAAAGTTTAGTATGTAGTTTATACTGTAAAGAGTCACTATGTACTGTAGCATGGAATTACAATATGAAAATGTATACACTTTTTCTGTATGGTTGTCTTATAGCTACCTAAAGATAATTTTAAAACTTCAGACGTCACTCATCCCAATAAATATGTTGGGTAAAATGATAAATGTTATATAAAAATGTTTCCCCCATTTGTAAAGCACTGAATGAAACTACTCTGTGTTATAGCAACCTAAGGGTTAGTAAGTGTTTTAATACTCTGTCCACCCCATTTAGACTGCTGTAAATAGCAGAAAACCCTTTAGTTGAACACAATACAGTTAGTTCAACAGCAGCACAAACTGCAGCCTCCAAAATGGCCATAAAGTTGAATGAACACCTATTTCAAAGAAAGTGAACATTATAACCCTCGCATCAGCAGAATTTATTGCACGGCTGTTGTATCAGGCTGCATTGGTTGTAGCTAGGTGTGCCTAAGAAACTGGCAACTGAGTGTGTGAGTGAATAAATATATATGAAGCAGTGTGTGGGTTTTTGCTTTTTCATGATTTCTTGGAAGCTTATACCACCCTCAATCAGTAATGCCTGAGTAAATAAAATATTCAGTGGGGCACTAGGCTGCTTTTCCAATGTGGGCCTGTCGCTCTCCATGGTGCTGAAAAATACAGTCTGAGAAGCAGGCTGCTGGTGGTGATATTCCCTTCAAAATAAAACCCATTGGCAGTTTTTATCTGAAATCAGTGCATTATATGGTGAGTGTCTGTCAGAGTGAGGTACACACTTTACTCAGAGAAAAACACAACATTTTTGTCAGATATGCAGAGGTTATCCTCCAATCATTTTTAATATGAACCTGTCACACTTGAAAAAAAAAAAAAGACTTCTAGATCAAGTGTGTAAAGGCCTCAACCCCAGGCTTACAGTTGTGAGGAGAATCCGCTTCACAACTCACATGCCAAAACGATTTCACTGATTCTGCCTGGAGGCCAACAGGAAGCACTCTCAAATCATATGGGCCTGTAACCCAGGCCAGCCACGAGGCAGCCGCACGGGAAGGGTTAACGCGGAGAGATCAAAGCTGCGGAAACATCACAGAGGCACAGCGATTTGATCACGCGCCAACCCCCAGGCTGAATTCATAATTGTCTCTTTAACAAATGCGCGCGTCTGTTCTCTATTTCTAGGTTAAAAACCATCTGTCTCTTAGGGTCTGTGTTTCATTCTAAGGATACGGCAGCAGGAGACACTTCAAAATCTGCAAATTCTGCTTGTTTGTTTGAAATCTCTTTTTTATGTCTTTCAAAAAATTAGATCACTATTTGTACCTAACTTCACTAGTTCCAGAGAAGTCAAAGTCTTTAGATTACCTAAGGCTACTATGGCTACTATGCAGTAATATAGATTGTTTCATGTGCACCTATATTATTGCGTAGCAGCCTTGTTTACTACTTAACACCTCAAACTATTGATTTGTGAAGCACAGCAGTAAGTAAGAGAAAGCATGGAGCAAGAGGGCTGGTGAAGGAGTTGAAATTGGTTATTTTATGAATTATTAATTTGTTGTTTCACCATGTCAGCACTTGCATGTCGGAGGAGTGTCTGTGTTTGTGTATGTGGGAGAAATGGGGAGGGAGAGTGAGATTAGACAACACAGGGTCAAGTTTCACACAGTTTTGTCAGGTCATTTGTGCCAGTAGAGGTTTCAGTTGTGGCGATTTTACTTCTTCATTTCTTATCCATCCATCTCGCTTCATTACTACAGCTAAGAAATGTGTAATTACAACAACAATGAACAGATTATGAATAATATTAAGAAGTTGTAGGACAATTAGCAGTGTGGGAAGGGGAGGCTGAACGTTATGTTAAGTTTATTTAGTTTACACCCTCCCCTTGACTTATACTGCCATTCCCCCAGTATCTGAAAACAATTTAATAGTACTGTTCAAGGTTATTATAGTAAACTAAAACTAGGTGTGAAAAATAATTTTATTTAACTGAAATAAAAATAAAAACTAGAACTGGGAAAAAACGAAAACAAACTGAAACAATCACCTTTTTTTTCTCCAAATTTACAGGAAATGTGTTCAGTTTGCTCATATTATAATTACAAAAAAAAACTAAAACTAACAATGAAATGAATACAAACTAAACCAAAATCAAACATTTTTAAACAAGTACAACTAAACTGAAAAGAGCAAACCCACTCTGGAAACTGACTGAAACTAAACTGAATTGAAAACAAAAATAAAAACAAAATACAAATAAAAACTAATGATACAATACAATTCACCATTAATGACTAAAAGAGGCATTTAACCTTAATATGTTGATGGAATAACCATGTCTTTCTTCAATTAATCAGTTAAATCAACAAAAAAATAGAAAACTGAGGTGAGAAAAAATGATCCTCCCCTGCTCTCCCAAAAGGAAAGTTAGAGTAGCCTCAGCAAAAAATACGTAACCCTTCTTAACCCTCCTCCCCCGCGATTCATTTTCATGCAGCCCCTAATAATTATGAGTTTTAGAAAGGTTGCAGCACTGTGCCATCCCAAGTGCTTCCAGGGCAAACTCCCTCATTAGTATGTCCAGTCAGTGTTGTATCAGTAGTGGTGCAGGGCAGACTTCCAAGATAGATATTTAGAGTTTTCATGTTTCAGACAGCACCGCTAATCCTCACTACAAACATCAAACCACTCTCCTTACATAAGCTAAAGCCTGCAGTGGGGTTGTTGTTGTTGGTCGAGGAGGTGCGTATTAGCAATGGCCCTGTAAAAAAAACACCAAAGCAGAATGCAAGCGACACTTGAACACTGAATACTTTCTTTGCTGCACAATTGGAGCGCGTCTGTGGGAAGAAAGACGACAAATGTTGAGGAGGCGGATTTTCTCTGACTCCACCATTTATGGGTGGTGTGTCACTTTTTTCTAAAGTGATGTGTGGGTATAATGTGCGATGCTTTAAGGAGAAAGAAAGAAGTATATCTCGTGCACCACACGTTAGTGTATGTCCTTGAATGCCAGTGGGTTATATTTTGTATCACTTGCTATGAAGTGCATCCAGAAAAATAAAAACAGTTTGCCAGGATAACCCATAAGATCAGGTAACCCAGAAACATCCGCTGGGGAGAAAAGCAACAACTACTCAGGCAAAAGGAGAGACAGATGGTAACTGAAGACATGTAGACAAGACAACTGACAGGCACACAGACAGGCAGGATGAACAGCTAGACAGACACATAGCAGATATACACTGGACAGGCATGCATACAAACAAGCTGAACTATGGTTAAATCACTGAACACTAAAAGCAAGGGAAGTCAGTTCAAAACTAAACCTCTGCCTGTGTAAATCACTGTGTGGGACCGTTATCCGTTTAAGAGATTTTGCTTAGGCCCTTTTTCTGTCTGAGTCTTTCAGATTTCCATTTGAGGATTATTTATCCACTAAACATTTCATAAAAAAGACCCATGACCACATGCTGTTGCCTGAACATTTAAAAATGTCCACACTTGTTTGACGTTTTGTGACTGCTGTTTTTTGTGTTGATGAGCTCACTGTATATAATAGTTTAGTGTAATTTAACACAAGTCACTTGTCCAAATACAAATTGGTAGTCTTCACTTACGCCTTTTAAGATGGAAAATAACCTAAAATAAGGTGGCATCTAGTGGCTAGTAAGAACACCTACAGTCCCTTCAGAAACAAATGGGTTGGTTGATCTATTAGATGTTTGCCTTCTGAGACAGTACTGTATTTGAAATGTAACTGCAATTTGTATTCATCACGATCCACTCACTGCTCTGAACCAACAGAATAGACCTTTTTCACAGCAGCCATTTTGAAATAATAGGGTAAACACAGGTGTTATCAATATTACTAATTAAGGTTCAGTTCCATTTAGTGTAGCAGAGCCTTTCTAGTATCCCAACATGCACAACAGCAGCACCCTGACTCTGTTTGACCTGAATGGAACTGAACCTTAATTAGTATCATTGGTAAATTGGTGTTTACCCTACTATTTCCTGTCAAAATGCTGCTGTTAAAGAGAATGCATACTGTATCTACTAACAACAAGTATTGAGGATTGATCTAAAGGTAACCTGCATTGTTTACGTCCACATTTGCTTCTACATTGCTTGGCACGGTATCTAGACCAAATGGCATCAAAGTGCTGGCAGGAATGTGTATTTAGTCACTGAGCATGTATCTGTATGAGATTCAATACAAATCACGGACCTGCTCACAAAAATACTGCATCACAGTACAGCTAGTACTAAAAAACTCTACGGTACCTTTAATGTTTACACGTAAATTAAAATGCTAATGTGAATCAGTAAAGAGCATCAGAAAACAGACAGGCGCAATAGACCTTTTTCACAGCAGCCATTTTGACATGAAATAGTAGGGTAAATACAGGTTTTAAAATGAAATCATCATTAGTAAATGGCTGCTGTGAAAAAGGTCTATTAAAGAAAAGACATATTGTATCTACTAAGAACAAGTGTATCAAGTATTGAGGATGGACCTTAAGGTAACCTGCATTGTTTACATCTACATTTGCATTGCCTTTCGTTGGCAAATGTCTACATTACTTGGCGCGTTATCCCCACCAAATGTAGATCACTGGAAAGGCATAAAACTTCTGGCAGGAAAGTGTATTGTGTCACTGCTGCTACTGCATGTGCACAAGATACAAAACAAATCAGGGACCCACTCACAAAAATAGTGCACCACAGTGCAGCTAGTACTTAAATACTCTATGGTACCTTTAATGTTCACACAATTAAAATGATAATATGAACAGGTCAGTGAAGAAGAGCATAAAAAATTTCAAAAGCAACAGACCTTTTTCACAGTAGCCATTTTGATACAGAATTAGTTGGGTAAACACAGGTGTTACCAATGTTACCATGAATTAAGGCTACGTTACATTCAAGTCAGGTTGCTGCTGTTATGAATGCTGGCTCAGTGTAAAGGCTCTGCTACACTAAATGTAACATGGTCTTAATTAGTATCATTGGTAACATGTTTTATCTGTACTTGTGCTGTTTTTTGTTTTTTTGTTTTCCTTGTTTGTGCCCCTGACTGCAAATCAAGTTTCCCAATCGGGATAATAAAGATAACTGAACTGAACTGAATCTGTGTTTACCCTACTATTTCATGTCAAAATGGCTGCTGTGAAAAAAGGTATATTACACTGATGGCCTTGTAGTCAAATTAGACCAAGCAGCATGGCTGCTAAGAAAATATCAGGCAAATAAAAGAAGTCAGAAAGACCAGTGAAATATAAGGAATCAGAAACATTTATGGGAACAAAAAAAAATCTAATAAACCAAACAAAGAAGAAATGTGGAAAGGACCTATCAACATCCATATTTTAAATCCACGATGGAGACCTTCACTTTCAGTTTAAGATTGCGAAACAGGGCAACCTCAGCAACTGAGCGACTTCAGTCTCCTATCCATACCAGGCAAAGTGCTTAACAGGATCATCTTGAACAGAATAAATGAATTAGTCAGCATTCAGACAGGAGCGTCACAGAGCTGTACTGTACTGGCCAAATTACAACATTTGACAGCATGGATAAAGAAACTCTTTGGACTATTCTTCTATTGTGTTATCAGAATCAGAATTATGTTTATATCAGTCAAGTGCAAATTAGTCCATAGAGGGCAACTCACATATGCTGTTGAAGAGAGGACTGGGGTCAAGGATACCAGCTGTCCCCTTTTCTATTCTTGCAGACAATTGACAACACTAAAAGATTTACACAGAACACAAAAATTTGGACATAACTGTCCCATTCATATCAACAGATGTATGAGAAGACCAGAAGGGTTGCACCTCACTTTTAGGATATACTAGCCTCAACAGCCACAATGCAAAGTGGAACAGCATTAGAAATGTCAAGAAACCACAATTGCAAGTTTAAATTACTCAATACATGTCTTGAAAGAATTCTTGGCTAATAATATTCCTGTACAAGGATAAAAAGACAACAGGGATAGGTTGGTCACCTCAGCAAGATGGCCTGGATAGTCTGGATAGTTCTTGTTAGCGACCTACGTCCCAGGACCAAAGGGACCTACTGTCATGTTAAAGACACTTCAGCAGCACTCATGTATGCTGACAGAGCAACTTGAACTGAGGCCTGTTTGTGTCCTCTGAGACTCTGACCTCATGTGTCTTGGTCTTGTCTAAAATAAATTTGTCTTCAATGTCATAAGTATGACACAGTTGTGATATATAGCACAGAGTGTGTTGGAAAGCTGCTTAAAGGACCAGTATGTAGGATTCAGTGGCATATAGTGGTGTAGTTGCAGATAGCAACTCCATCGCTTCACCCTCCCCTTACAAGTGCAAAGAATAAACTTTGATGGACGCAAAAAAATAAACAAAAAATACACAAACAGACCTAGTTAGAGCCAGTGTTTGGTTTGTTCGTTCTGGGCTACCATAGAAACACGCTGGTTGAACATGGCGGACTCCGTAGAAGAGGACCTGCTCCCTCTGTATATAAAAATGGCTCATTCTAAGGTAACGAAAACACAACTATTCTTATTTTCAGGTGATCATAGGCTAATGAAAACGTAGTTATGCATATTACATTCCATAGCTGTGTGGCCCAGAGAAACATGTCTTAGTTACAGCATGATAGAAAACAGAGTGGTGCTGTTAGCTGAAGAGCTTCCTCCCACATGCTCAAATAGGCTGCAAATACAGCCATCAGGAGCTCATGTCTTACCATTACATGACTCAAACCAAGCAGGTTTTTTGACTTAATTTGGCTCACCGATCATATCTCACTCTAGATAATAATTTATGAAGTTGCTGGTTGTATTTAAACATGAGAAGTGAATTTATTATGTCAGCTTACATAACATGGTCCGAGCTTGAATAATTACTGCACTGATAGCAGCCTTTAGCAAGCTAGCAAGATATGTTAATGTGGGACAATTATAATGTTGTTGTAGCGCATTTGCCAACAGCTGGGGGACAGGAGAGAGGTTCCAGGACGCTGCTGAGATGTCACGAGATGTCCTCCTCCTTAATGTGCATTGGTATGAATGCTGTCACACTTGTCTTATCTTTTCAGTGTTTGGTAGAGTCTTCATTTAGGGTGGGAGAAGGGATAACGGAAAGAGTTTATGTGGGTTTGACTCTGGTGTATTAGCTTGTCAGACACCACAACCACTACTGCTGTAATGTTCAGTTGTTGCCACTGTTGTACACAGTGACAGTTGTAATCTCTGCCTCTCCCTTTGTGACTCACTTCATTTCTCACTAAAATGATTACCAAAGCTGTCTTTTCATTTTTCTACTTCACTCCCTCTCTCTTTCTCTGTGTGCGCTTGGTAATCAGTCAGCTTAGCTCTTCATCTCAGTAAACACCATTAGCCCGGAAGGCCAAGACAGCCAATCACGGCGCAGCAGAGCCGGCTGGGTAGCCAATAGCAGCGAGGAACACTGAGTCCCTCGTGACACGCTGACCTGCTGCATGTCGGTGAGCGTTGCTATGGAAACCCTACTGTACAGAGAGGCTCTGAGGAAAGGCAGTGAAGCGAGGGAGGAGAGAGAGGTGGGAGGAGAGAGGAGAGGAGAGGAGAGGAGAGGAGAATGTTGGCAAACAGAGAAGAACGAAAAAGCCAAACAGCAATGATAAGATAGAGGAGGAGTGTTTCCTAGAAATGTGGCATCAGGTGTAGTTGGAGGGGAGAGTGGGACTGGCAGTCAGTTTAGACCTGACTGTGGGAAATGTAGCTGGCTCCAAAGTGCACTGCGTGTTCCAAAAGTATGTAGGCAGCAGAGCATGTTTGAATGTTTGACTCCTTACTTTTATTGTTTTGGACATGATAGAAGATAGACTGTCAGCTTTAATCTGAGAGTGACCTGCGTTTGGCCATATCAGATGATTACTTAAAGAACTATGACTTTTCTGTGGTAAAGTTTATTTCTGCGTGCCAAATTTGCACATTCAACAATTTTGTCATTTTGATTTAACAATCAAATAGTCTTAATATTAGGGCAGTGTATTGGCAAGAATGTGGTGATACAATATGTATCAAAGTACAGGGGTTATGATTCAATACATAATATATCGCAATACTGTAAGCAAGGCGATATATCGCAATGTTTTTCAATCTAGTGTTGGGAAAACTGTGATAGTAACACACCACCATATGCATAAAATCTGCGTTTGTTATGCAACCAGAACAGTGGGCATCTACATTGGTATTTATCACAGTCCCTGCAACATCCAATATCTACTGCCCTCAGTTTACATTTATAGCACTGCTATCCGGCGGTTTGGGGTTCAAACACAAAAAACAATACAGTGTCACAAAAGAAATTATCGCAAAATTATATATTTCTATATTTTCTTACACCCCTACTTAATATATAGTCTGCATAATATGAGCCCACCTATATCCCTTATTTGGCAAGAAGACCTTGGTCTGGAGTTACTGTACTTTTAATGCCAGTAGACAATGAAGATCCATTAAATCAACAAAACTACATCTGACAAGTGAGTTTTATTTCTAGGTGGTACTAATTTTCTTTATTAAAGCCAAATTAAGCAAACAGTTTCTCAGGGATTTACTGTAATTCAAAGTAAAGGCAATATATTTCTGTTAAATTATGACAGAGTTCAGTGTAACTATAAAACTGTATTGATAACATGACTGTCACAGCCCTTTAAGGACAAATGTGCAGCATGGGATGGCAGCAAAATACTTCATTACAGTAACTCTTAAACGACTGAACAACCAACATATAATTCACATAATTACACTTTAGCAAATGACATTGCCAAATCAGTGTTACTACTAAAAAATGAACAACTTTAAACTTGATGGCCAAGAGCACAACTCTGAATGAATGCTAATGGTGCCCTCTGTCCGCTGAATGTGTAAATGTTAGGCAATAGTGTGCTAACTTTATGAGGTGATAGAACATCATAGTGTCTGTCAGATTGGGTCTCAGTTACTCTTTCTCCTTGTGGGCAGAAAATCAATTACTAGAGTAATTAATTGCTCTTTTGATTCAAAGTAGCAATAAAGGTACAACAGGTCCAATCTGAAGTGTACTCTTTCTAATTAATATAGCAACTAGAGTTGTTCTAATACCAATACCAGTGTCAGAAATTCCTCTAAAACTGCCTAAAATAAGGTATTGCGTATCGGTGAGGACACGTGTTTCCCCCGATACCACGTAATGTATTAGCCCCGAGAAGGGACCCTGCTACGTCCCAGCAGTTTCCTGTTCGCAGTTTTTTCCCCTAAGGATAGTGAAGTTATGGCCCGCCCACCCTGACCTGACTCTGACAAAGGGTTTAACCTGAACCAAGCCATACAACAATGATAGCAATCGTAGAGGCTTAGTAGTATAGGATTGTTCAAGAAAAGAAAAAATTTAATGCACATCTATTGCATTGGTACTCCGTATTGGCAAATATGCAAAGTTCAGGAATCTGAATCAGTATCAGGAAGGAGAAAATAGTATCAGAACATAGATCTCCATGCTATACAACGCTTTACCTCAACTTTTAGCTGTTTGAATTTGTTTGAACTGCACCATTAGCCCCTTGACAGCTATATGGTTTGTCTTTTACCTGATCTTTGTGAATGCCTGACTTTTAAATAACATAGAACGAAGATAACTGATAGGGACAGTGTGAAAAGAGACTGAATTAACGTAGCTAAAGATAACCCAGGGAGGGAAATGTGCCATGTGAAAATCACTAGAAAGAGACATGTTTGAGCAAGTCAGCCATAGCGAGGTAAGCTTCGTCCTGGCAATACATGAAACAGATCATCAATGCAGAAAATACATCCCCCCTTTGGACACTTATTTTTTAGCTTAATCAGTTACTCTCTAATAAAAAAAATGTTGTAAGGATATATATATATATATATATACTATTATATATATGCAGAGATGTCTCCTTATAGATTTATATGAAAGGACAAATGCATGCTGTTATAATAAGGACACTGTGTACTGTTAGAGCAAGATAAACACTCATAACTAGGCCAATCTCTGCTGCATTTACAGTATGTGGGTTCAAATACTTCAGAGCTACAGTGTCTCTCGAACACGTCCCTCTCTGGGAGGTTTTCTTATCACTTTTTTTTTTTCTGTCCATTTTTGTCTCCCTTTCTTTCTGTAATGATCTCACTCGTCCCCTGATTAGAGCCTATCTCTTATAGCAATCATGATAATCATCCAACCATCTTTCTATTATCTGTTCATAATTTAACTGATCCATTCACCCATCAATCTGTACATCTGTCCGTCCATCTATCCCTCCCTCTGTCCGTTCACCCCATCTGTCTAGTTATCTATCAAACCGACTTCTTCTCCTTTGTCCTGATTCAACCCCTCAAACCAGTCTGGTCTGAGGATTTTATCGGGCTGCTCGGGACTCTGTGTGTGTGTGTGTGTGTGTGTGTGTGTGTGTGTGGTCCTGCTAGTTGTAGAGTTATGTAACAAAGCTTTAACTGCATGTATGCTACTGTCAGCTCTGTTGCTCAACTCACGCCACCAGATTGTGTGTGTGTGTGTGTGCATTTTTGCACGCACAATGTGTATGCTCGGGTGTGTGTATCTATTTTAGGCCGGAATCCATATGGTGTGTGACTGAACTGAGCCCTGGTCTAAGAGACTCATTGATTTCAATTTCAGGGCAAATCTGATGCTAATTCAAAAGATATTCTATAAATTAAAGGTCTTTTGGAATATGTTTACATGTGCAAAGAGGCTTACATTTTATCTTGTAAATCATAAAGCATAAGTCACGGATATATTACATGCATCAAATTGATGAAGAAAGATTCAGGGATCACAGTCGTATTGCAGTTGCATCTTTCTGGTAAATTCCACCAGAAGATACTGTACTTATTCTAAGCTGTATCTTTTTACCATGCTAGCGGCAGGGCTCTAGTGATGTTGGTCAGGTGGATTGTCAGGCAATCTACCAACTTAAACTAAAATATCTCAACAGCTAGTGGTTAGATTGGTTCAAGCCTAATGACTTTTCCAACACAGCCACCATCAGGTTCACGTTTGTGGTTTTGAGTGAAATGTTAAGATGAATTGCCATAAAATTTAGAACAGATATTCATGTTCCCCAGAAGATGAACTGTTGTAACTTTTATATAGCGCCACCATCAGGTCAAAATTTGAATTTACTTAATATTTTATGACCAATACCTGCAAAAGGAATGCCATTCCCATCAGCTTAAGCTGTACTACGTGTGTAGGTCTAATTACAATTAAACATGCTAAGACGGTTAACATGGTAAACATTATACCAGCTTAGCATCAGCATGTAAGCATGCTGACTTTAGCAGGTAGCCACACTAATGGCTGTAGACTCGTATTTTCTAGATAAGGAATAACTAAAAACACAACTAATTACATCTCATTTGTAGTGAAAGAATATTTGAAAATTAGCCATCTACACTGCCGAAGAAGTGTGAATCTTTTGTTCTGTGGTGTATTTGGATTAATTACAAGAGTAATTAAACTGGCATGGTACATATAAGTGGGAGAATCAAGGGTGAAAACATATTTCAGCGTGGATTTTATTTTTACAACATTGTAATCTGTTTTCTAAAACACTTTGTTTCCTTGGGACTTGGTAGCTGTTGTCCTCTTTTGTCCCTATAACCTTTTTTTCATCCCTTAAGAATGCATGGCCTGAATTGAAGGCCTCCAAACACAGTGTGTGCTCATGTAGTTGAAGTGAGGCCTGAAGGTTGTGAGGAAAGAGAAGATGAGGAGGGGAAAAAAAGAGAAAGGAAGAGTCAGATGTAGAAGATTAGAGTAGAGTTTGAGAATCCTTGTCAAAGCCTGACCTGATGCAACCCCCTGCCCCCTGAGTGTGTGCATGTGGCAAGGCAGAAGATAGGTTGACCCGAGAAGACCTCTAGACGAACTCCTCCTATTGCACATCCATCACGTCTGTAACTGTCATTGACCTGTCAATCATTCTCCATTATTAAGTCATTTTCATACAGGACAGTTGTCACTCACTCTCAAATCCTCACACATCCTCACATACACAGTCTCAAACCAACCCACAATGCATCTGCCCGTGTGTTTCTCCTCCCCCTCTTACCTCCATCTGAGTACGTCTCTGTTCCGTAACCATCCTGCAGCCCGTTGTTCCACGTCCCTTCATACTTCCCGCTCGTCCCCGTGCTTTCCCGCAGGCCGTAGCGCCCCTTAAAGCCGTGCGTCCACTCGCCTTTGTACACCCAGCGGCCTTTATTCTCGACGCCCACGCCATGTCTCTTGCCCTGAGCCCAGGTGCCCTGGTAGGTGTTCCCACTGGGCCAAGTGTAGACGCCCAGCAGCTCGAAGCCATGGGCCCAGGACCCGCAGTACTCGCCCTGGCCCTTGGGTCCCGTGCAGATCCCGTGGCCGTGCGCCTTGCCCTCCTCCCACCCTCCGCAGTATGACCCCCCATCGTCAAAGTTGAACCTGCCGCCAGTGGACATGCATGAAACAGGTCTTGGCAATTCCCCTGAAGCCTCGACAAAAAGAAAAAGAAAAGAAAAAGAAAACGAAGGGAGGAAAAAGAAGGACAGGTTGGTGCTAGAACCAATCCATGGAGCTGAGTTTGGAGGTCGGTGAGGTCAGGGGTGAGGAGGAGGAGAGAGTGGGAGGGAGAGGGAGAGAACTCCCACACAAATCAAACAACGCCACCCCTCGTTTTCAGCTAGTTTGGAGAAGAGGAAGGAGAAACGAGGTGAACAAGAAGACTTGGCCCCTCACAGGGGTGTCAGGGGTCTCCCGGTGTGGTGGGGAAGGGTGACGCTGTTCACACCATCCTCTTGGTGAGCTCTTTGTAGCATCGGCTAGCACTTTCCAGCTCCTCTGTGGCAGATGCGGGTGAGAGAGGAGGAGAGTGGGCCCAGAGCTGCCATTATCCTCTCTCAGCAGGAGTTTAAAGCATCAGGCAGCTTCACCGGTCCTGCCATCGGCCTGCCTACACAGTCTACGACACACGCACAACTCTTCCTCCTACTCCTCTTCTGCTTTCCGCTCAGTCGCCTCCTACCTGATGATGCCTCCACCTCTCTGGGGTTAAGAGCTGAGAAGCCTCCCCGGTGGCAGCCCTTCAAACCTCCAAGCCTCCAGCATAGAAGCCACCCTTAGGCTCCCTGATCAGCACCGCGGCCCAAACTGGAGCTGTGACATGTTGTGTGATGGAGAAAAAAAATAAGAAAAAGACTCTCCTCCGCAGAAACAGTTTTTTCTTCGAGCCACCTCCTGATGATCAGACAGAAAAAAGACCATTTAAAGTCAGACTCAAAATCTTTAGCTCACTTCAGGCTTCAACATCCTCTTCTCAGCCTTCACACACACACACTGTGCCTGGTCGCACAGCGAGGCGACACACACATGCATAGAGAGTGTGAGAGACAGAAAAATGGGGAAACACATAAGGTTATCTGCTTGGCTGCCTTCTTTTTTTGTCTGTCCTGTCTTGCTGGAGAACAGCAATGCAGTCTGCTGCCTTATGCAGGCACACACTATATGCAGGCACACACACTCTTTCTGACAGCAAGTGCGCACACACACAGACAACAAAAATAAACAACTGAATTGATTAATTACTCCTCCTCTATTCCCTCTCTCCCTCTCTCTCTCTCTCTCAGTCTGTCTGTAGGTCTTTAATCCACTGCGTCCATAAGTGGTTTATCCTCTGCGTGGGTTGCCTTCAGTTGCCTGCTTGATGAAATAACATCCATCTATATGATCCTGTTATGGTGTGTTGTGTCCTCTTCAGCATCTCCTGCTTGTCTCCATGTTTCCCTACGGAGCACCGACTGACGCACAGCCTGCCTTCCTGCCTGCTGTCTTGGTCTTACAATCTCCTCTCCTCCTCTCCTATGGCTGGATCTCAGTGTCTCTCTCCCTCTCTCTCCTGATCTGTGTGTGTGTATGTCTCTCTCAGAAAATCTGCTCATTAGAGAGGACTGTTCCAATGCAGCCCCCCCCCTCCCCGCTCAATAGCACGCTCCAGCTCTTAAAGAGACACACACACTCCACAAGCTTCTCTCGTCCTCCCTCACCTGTAGCTTGTATCATGCACTCACCCTTTGTCTTTTCTTACAGCATCTTGTCTCAGTCTCAGTTGGTTGGCTTGATCTAAGAGTCTAAAGATGACTGCAGTGGTAGCATTACGCATTTCCAGTCAGCAGACAGGTGAACCTTAAAGGAACAGCTCAACATTTTGCCAAATACGTCTATTTGGTTTCTTGTGGAGAGTTAGATGAGAAGATTGATACCACTCTGTTAACCTGACTGTGCCTGATGATTTGTTACAAAGACCCATATGGGAAGTCGTCATTGGAAACTGCTGGTTAAGGGCAGACACTTTGAAAAAAATACTTGGCAGCTGATTGGATGAACCATCTGTCTATCACCGTCTATCACAGGTAAATTTCAACCAATCATATCAATAAACCATATAACAAAGTCAAACTCTTACCGCAGCCAAAGAGCGAAAACATCTTTTCCATCAAGTTGTCGTTTTTTGTTCTTCTTTCAATGAAGAAATACTCTCTGTTAGCAGCATATATGTTAACCAGGCATCAGTACTTCCTCAAAAGATGCTGATTGGTCCGGTACCACATAGTTTGGCCAAAAAACGCAAATATTTAAGCCTGGCAAGATGCATTCTCATGAATCCAACTGCCTTGGAAGGTTAACTAGCTGTTTCCCGCTGCGACTAAGTCTAAGTCTTTCTGCTAAGCTAAACTCATCGACACTCATTGTCAATTATTAGCTCATTTTATGATACTATTAATTTCTTCTGGTCACAGTCTATAATAGACAATGCAACAACAGTTCTTCTGCACTTGAGACCAAACTAATTCTGAAAAAAATCTGATACTGCCTTGTAATGCATCACATTTACTCCAATCACAGTAATCGTAGTAGTAGTGTAACGATTTTGAATTGATTAAAACCAAAGCACATCTGTTCTGTCAGCAGATGGATTACTAAAAAACAAAGGTGAAACATGTTGTTGTAGACAGAAGCTATGTAGCCATGCAGAGTTTTTTTATGGTGAAAGCACTGAAAAATTACAGACATATTTACAGAGCAGTCTCCTTGTTAAACTGCATAGTCTACAAAGCTCATTGTCTTTATGAGAACACTTTTTTTCAGTAGGGGTGAGTAGTTCCACTTAAAAACTACAAGAAACCAGGCCATTGTTTCTGTACAGAAAAGATTAAGGGCAAACAGTGTGTCATATTTGCTACTGACTGCATGTGCAAAATTCTGCAGCACTATTCCATCTGTTAATCCCAATTTTCCAGATGACAACTCCATATAGTCTGACAGATTAATCCCTGTGAAATAAAAAGCTTTCTATAATCAGATATTTTTACTTGTCATATTGCAAATACATTTATTCAATCCAAGATAAAATTAAATAATGTGAGATTATACAGGTGTCGGTTCCCTAATGGATATTTAATGCTAAAGATATTTTCAGAGAAGAAAGAGGGATGTTTGTTAATGACGGCCTATATGCAGTGCTTACTCTCTGAGGAAGAAACAGCACACAGACCTCCTATTGATTAGCTGATATGGACACTAACAGAAATATGATGCTTCAGGGAAACCCACACGTCAGTGTAAAATGGATTTTATTTACTTTACAATATTTAGTTTCAGCTGTGATTGGATTGCAATACCGCTGCAATGCAACACTGAAGCTTTTTTCTTTTCAATTGATAGTCCTTTTGAGGGTTGCACTGCGTTTTAGCTGCAGATGTCTGCACAAAGGGGCACACTATGTATGTATTAAGAAAAGTAGATACCATGTTTCCAGATGATGCCCCAGTAGTTCTAATGTAAGCTGCTAACTGGGTGGACATGTCGGGAAGGTTTTCACATTTTGAGCCAATAGAGCATGTGCAATAGAGTCCTTCCTGCTGGCTGCCTACTCACATGAATGATTTTGTTTGGTTTAATTCATTAAAAATCAAACGCAACTTCTTCCAATGAGAACAAAACCCCACAGCTTGGAGGATTAATGTCACATGTCACATGTCTGCATGGTCTGCATCTTCACAACTAAAACGATTGGTTAAACTTGCGGCAATGTGCGGTGATAAGACAAAATTGCAAGGTTGTGCAGAATTCCCGGGAACTGTTGCAATTGCGGCATTGCAACTTCCTGGAGGTACAGATTGAAGCAGCAGAGGGGGCTGTGTGTTGTTTAAGGTAGGGGTGAGACAATGAACAGATTAATGCTTTTCAAGGCTGATCAGATGCCAAATACAACGGTTTGTGACAGTCACAGACAGGATTTTACAACTCTCATGTTTCATCGTAAAGGTTGCAAGGTAAACAGTAGAAATACGTTCATGTAATATGTCCATGTTATAAGGTAATCCTCCAGGAATATGTGCTTGCATGTATTGTGTTGCAGCAAAAGTTGACTGGTTCAACTTTTTTGTATAGTTTGTGTTGGCGCCCCCGCTGTAAAGACGGACCGGCTCTATTCAGATGAGTGAGAGGGCTGTACTTTTCTCACAGGGCTAAAGTTGGTCTGCATGAGGAATTACAGCCCACTGGGAGCTGCGCAGGCGGTGGAGATAACGGTGTGACTTTTATTTCATCTTTTCTTTTTCAGTTTTAAGTGTTGGCAGAGACAATAGCAGTACTTTTTTATTTGGATTCAGCTATGACTAACCATGAGAAATATGTATTTATTTGTTTGATTTTTCTCTTTTGTTTACTTGCCGGCATTGTGTTAGTTGGGTTTTTGAGTAGCACTTTTCTGCGCTGAGTCATCCATAGTGGATTTATTGCAAGTGCCTTGCTCAAGGACATCTCAGCGGTGTTTGAGGGAGGAGGAGTGCATCACTTGACCGATCCTTATATCTCAGTGTGGGCAGAACAGAAACACCAGGTGATACAAATGTTACTAAAATTATTTCAAACATAAGTTTGTCATTTCTGCTGCTGGAGGTCTCTTACATCAAAACTATAAAAGATGTAGTTTGATGACGTTATGAATTAGTGTGGGATCATGGGAGTTGTTGTCGTCATTGTTAAACAATCACCATGGCTGAAGAAAATCTGTCTGACATGACTCAGGCAGAAATAATGTTCACGGTTGAGGTAATGTATTAAAGTTTTATTTACGTTCCCGACTTCCTTCCTTGCTCTCTGACGTCCTCTCATCCTTCCTTCTCAGAACACAAAGTCCCTTCCTCTCTTACACTATCCTCCTTTTCCTGTTCAGCTCCTCCCTACAGCTGTCCTGTTGCTGTTGTTGTTCTTGTCCTTCTGTCTGCCAGTGTCTGGGAGAGCTAAGGCAATTCCAACCCAGATTACAGTAATAAAATCACTGTGAGGCTAAGGGATTAAAGCTTAGGCCTCTAAACACACTGGTAGTAGAGAAAGAGAGAGAGACAGGGAAGGAAGTGGGGGAAGAAGACAGAGAGAAGGTGAGCAGGTGAATGAGAAGGAGGGTGGGGGGAGACATGGTTAGTGTGATTTCCTGACCACGACAAAGGGATTAGGATTTAGAGAAGTTAGTAACGCAAGTATCTGCGCTCACGAATCCATGACAACATCTGAATTTCAATTAGAGCTAAGAAGACACAATTCTGAATAATGGTTACTGTGTCATTATGTTGCAGATCAGTGAAATTATATGTATGAGACGATGTATAGGTCTCAATTCATAGTTTTAGTAGGTTGTCAAATAAAACATATAGCATTTGAGACAGCTATTTAGTCAGCAGCTGTAAGTCATTTCAGTGAAGTTATGTTTCCATTAAATCAGTGATTCAGAATATATTTGAGAGGATGTAACAAGATTACATAACTAATCTAGCTGCAGTAACTTTACTAGCATTTCAGTGCTGTGTCCCATCTAAAATAGTAGTTGTGTCTCTCATTTTTTGTCTCCTAATCCATGTGTATGGTGGCGTTCTTGATTGCGGTTGACCAGCAACATCCCTGCTCTGTTTAGTTTATATTTTGGGTAATGAAACATGGTGCCAATATTGCACCGGTTCTTGTACGACTGGTATCTACCAGACAGCTTCGGTACCAGAGCTCTCTATTAAAATATTTACCAAGGCAAAAGAGGCATCACCGCACTTGCCATCATTAGATAACTCTCTCTACATGGCTCTGACAGTAGGTGGCTTACTGCTAGCTAGTAGCTACCTTAAACACAGTTAAAATGCAGAGCTAAACAGTCTATAGTAATTAACTTATGATAGACATGATGTTTTACTAATATGTGTAAAAATCATGGCATGGTGAATTATGGCCTATATGACACCTCATACACCCAGAGCAGAAAAGTGTTCTAACGAGTGCCTCTCGATTTGATTAGAAAATTAAGTTAAAGAAAATGTACAGCAACTGCTCTATCTGAGATCAAATCTTCTTTTTCTCTTCTCTGTCAGGCAGCCTTACCCAGCAGCTCACTGTGTTTGCTCACCATCTGGTCTGTCTGTACAGCATGTCACATCTCCAAGCAATCAATAAGGGCACTCCTCTGGATAGTCAGTAATTACCTAAGTGTGCTTGGAATCGTGTACTTTAGGATCAAAAACACTGAAGAATAATGAAAGATCGGCTTGCAAGTCTTAATAACATATAGTATATTGTGGTTTCCATCCAATGGTCAAAAAGGGAACTTTATGTTGGGTCACCAGTTTTGTCCACTTGGACATCCACATCCATGATATCCTGGCAGCCAAAAGTGACTCAATTCTTCTAAATAGACTTTATTAATACCAAGTCTGATGGTATGTTCTTTCATATAATGTTTTATATATATATGAAGTTAAGAAAAAGCTAGAAATCTCAATCCCTGCCTAAATCTGACATACCATATGCTACAAGTTTCTCTCTCACACACACACACTCACGACAGACGTATCTCTGACGATTACACGCTGCGTGCCCCCACGTCAGCAGTGCACCCAAAAAAATCTCTTTAGTTATTTATAAAATCTTTTTTTGTCCCGGAGTTAAAATAAAAAAGGGGGTCGCAGGAAAAAGGGAGAAGAGGGGCTGAGAAGGAGGGAGAAGTGAACGAGAGGGAGGCAGGCTCATTCTCATCCATCTCTCCCTCTCCTCTATTATTCATCAGCCTTTTCTCATCCCTCGTTCAGCATGCTGATGGAGGATAAAATAGGTCACAGAGGGATAGGCTGGTGCTCGCACAGTGACTGATGTCTTCCCTCACACATCGTGCACTCATCCCCTCCTCCTTCCCTGCATCCCTCGCTCCTCCTCCTCTTCGTTTTCTTCCCAGCCGTCGTTGTCTTGTCATCCCATCTTTCTCACCTGCTCTCCCTCTCTACCTTCTCCTCTCTCCGACACCCCGACCCTCCATCCCCTCACATCCCTCTAATGTTTTGATGCTTCCTGAATACTCATCGTTCATCATCATCATCAGCTCACCTTCTTCACATTCTCTTGCTTGTTGTAGAGGAGTAAAACTCAGACAAAGGAAATGTGTTGCTGCGAGCTATCTGCAGGGGGCACACCAAACCATCATATCTATGAAGGAGTTGTGTTTCTATAGGGAGAACGAAGGGCCCAGTAATCAGAAGTGATAGGGACAGAGGCAACCAGTGAAAAGCAGGAAAGTTAAGAAATACCACGTTTTTATTTTAACCAGTACTTTTGTTTACTCTCTGCAGTCTGCTTTTTGTGGGCCTTTATTCACAACATATTTTTAGTGGAAAAGTTTCATAACTCCCACATCTATGTTAATTTGTTCAATTTTAAAGAACTACATTGTTGGTTTTGCTTGCACATTCAATCAATATTTGCAAATTGTTAAAACGGTCTAGGTCAGGGGTCAGCAACCTCTTCTATCAAAAGAGACAACAAATCTGTCTGGAGCCACAGAATTTATTTAAGCCTTATAATGCTAATTTACCACCGCAGATCAAGTAAACAATTAAGGTTTACTTTATTTAGAGCTTCCCATTCCCCGCTATATACTGCCCACCTGTGGCACTCCTACAGAAAAAGCAACATGCAGACTGTGAAGTGATGTTGCCATGAAACTGCTTCCTAAACTTCCATCATCCCCCATCATGCTGCAGTGCCAGCCAAATGTTTGTTAATGTCGCTGTGCCTACCTGCTCTGCCGTGATACAGAATCTTATGTACAAATATACTGTATGTGCAGGCTGTATGCATTTTTATG
>NW_023339762.1:4008035-4011676 GCF_004916995.1 Morone saxatilis | reverse complement strand
ATGAAGTTGCATGTGTATTGCTATGTATTTACTGTGTTTTGTTGTTGTATTTTTGTATATTTTGTCTGTTTTTATTGCTATGGATCTTTTTCTTGTGTCCTTGATGTTTTCTTTATAATTGTTATTTTTATAAGCCAGTTGGTTGTCAAAGCAAACTAATCGGTAATAAATTCTCTATTTTCCTCCCAGACTTTTTTTTCTTGTTAATTTAGAATCCATAGCTAGCCTAGCTTGGGAAAAGGCGCCAGGTCAGGACGTAACGTATGATGCACATTTTAGTAAATTAAATGTTAAAAGATTTATTTTATTTGGTGTGTAATTATTATTATTATTGTTATTATTATTAATTTAGTTTCATATATTTTGTGTCAAAGCCACAAGGATTGAGGAAAAGCTGCATTTTTGAAGACTTTTGATTTGATTACCACTACAAACATCATCAGTTTCTCTAAAGGTATTTAACATCAAAAAAAGGTAAATCTTTATTTACTTATGCTGACTGGATCACGTAGGACTCATAATACAATGTTTCATTGCAGTTGATATCAGCAATTATTGATGATTTTTAATGAGATCTTTTTATTAAAACCAGATGGGAAAAAGGTTGAATTTAACTACTTTATTCCAAATCTAACCACTTTGTTTATCAAAGCACACAGGTAGTAAGGCTCATGTTTTGTCATATGGTGTTGTTGCTGAGTACCTCACCATTGTGGACTGCCTGTGGAGACTCCAAAGGGTATGGTGATTCACTCATAGCACGCTCAACTCTCAACAGATATTATGATAGTGTATTTGATTCGTTATGTTCCTTCAGTTTGCATTTCAAGCATTGATTTTGGTCCACTTGACGGGAGTGGTCTCTTCCAAGATGACAATGCCCCCAGTCATAGGGCACAATGGAGTCACTGAATGGTTTGATCAGTATGACAATTATGCAGATCATACGCTATGCCCTTTGCAGTCACCGGATTTCAACCCAATCAAACACTTATGGAACAGTTTAGACTGAGGTGTTAAACAGCTCCCTCCACCACCATCGTCATCGTTGCTTTTTCCTTTAATTTGTCACCCATCTGTATATCACTATTATTTTATTGCCCGGCCTAGGATGACATTGATTGGCCAAATACACCAAATCCACGGTTCGGTTCAGACCTCGATTTTTGAGCCACGGTTCGGTTCATATATACGGCGGTTTTCCCCGTTTTCCCCATTTGCAGAGACAACAGAGAGGAGAGAGATGTTACTGATATACATTAAAGGGGGAACTTGGTCAACGTTTTCAGTTAATAAACCCGTTTAGAAAGTCATGTTGAATGGGTTAAATTGGCCTGTTCGGTGAAATGGTGAAACGTACTGCTGATGGAGAGACTCAGCAGAGACACACAGGGAGAGAGAGACAGAAAGAGGCTGAGCCAGCGGGTGTGTTTGCCGTGAGTGAGCAGAGGTCCAGGCGTGTGTTGTGTGCTGTGTGTGAGTGTGGGAGAAGAGAAAGGGAGCAGGATTAAATAGTAAATAAACACTAAAATAAGGTGGAAAATGACCTAGAAGAACCTACTGTCAATACAAATACGATACAGGCCTACACCGGTACCACCCCACGGGCCACAGTTACACTGTTAACGAGAGCTAACATTCCAGGGAGCGGGTGGTCGGTTCTTGTCTCTCTGGATCCGCGACACGAACCGTGCGACTTTTTGTGTCGCGATTTCGGTTCTCTCAGAACCGTTACAGCCCTACTATATTTATACTATATGCTAATGCTTCACTGTCATTGACTGTTAATTAACTATTAATATTTGTGGGCATTATTGTTTGTCGCACTGGTAACTGTGTTTGAGGCCTCAAATAAATAGACCCATTAGTAGCATGTGTGTGTTTTTGCATGTATCATAGAGAGCTTAAAGTGATATTTGGTGTCTTGGCCGGAGTCGGGCTCTAGCCGTTACCACTGTCCTCCATCTGTGTGACTGACTTCACCAGATGGGGACAAACCCCATCTAGAAACCCATAAGCACATGGTACAGTAGGGCTATTGGATTTCTTTCATCCGTGTTGAAAATCAGATTTTAGAAATAAAATTTGAAGAAAAAGCACATTGTGGTTTATCCATCAATTTATTTTTTGCTTTTACTTGTTAATTACTTTCATTACTCTGATACATAATCGTTCATTTGCATTTTCCATGTCCTCATGCAGCAGGAAACAATTTTTGGATGAAATAGATAATAATGTGTTGAACTATTGGGCCATAAAGCCGAACTTATCAATATTATCATAATACCAATGCATCAAATGACTGTATGTGGAAGGTGTCACCTGTAGTAACAAACCCAAAGCTCTGCAGAATGTTTTAGTGTCTTTCAGCCCATTGTTGACAAAACACGAGTTCAAATGAATGCTAATGTACCTGCTAATAGTATGACACTGTTGGGTTTACAGCTTGTTCTGCTCCGCTGGGAAAAGAAATATCTAATTGTAATGTAATTCTGGTGCTTCTGGTGGTTTTCTACACAGCTCTCTGTAAGTAAAACACCTGCTGTGAGATCACTGATCCTCCGCACAAAACCACATGCAAATTAATTTCAATGCTCACCTGTTCATTTAGAGGCTGATTGGTGCTTTATTTCGTCTGACCACACTGGTTTTCTGTTTTAAAATTGAATGATGTTCAACTTGCATTTCTGAATTATTTTCAGTACAGTTCAAATGACATGTTTTATAAAAGGTAATTACAAAAAATATTTTACACACACACAAACAGCACACTCACAGTCACTCAGACACTCTGGCGTATCCCACTACTGGTCTTCATAGAAGACTTTAGACATGGCGAGGGCGACCTTGGCAACCTTTTTGTCCTTGGCGTCGGGGCCCATGTTGGCACGTGCCAGTCCTATCCAGTACTGCTCTGTACGGGTCTGGTAATCCGTCACTGTCTCTCCCTCCTGCACTGCGGGGTGCTCTTCTTCATCTGGAAAAATGCAGTCAGGTAGAGAGGTTAACGTTGCGCATTACATTTTTTTTAAATCACGGTCAAATTTAGTGAGAACAGCATCTAGCTGGTTTCCTGCCAAATCAAACATCACCTTTGAGAGGTCCAACAAGCATATGTAATAGATTCAAGTAAACAGGAGTGGCTGAGTTTCGGGTTAGTTCTTATGTTATGTTAAAGGAGAATTCCAGCTATTTTAGACATAACGGTTACAAACTGTGGGCACAGAGGTATGTAACACCACATTAGGTAATAATACAAGATTTCATATTGTAGGTTTCAAATGTGTTTGGGAGGTTGGTGATAAGTGTAGTGTAGACAGTGAAGAGGCAGAACAATCCCTTGCCTTCCTCATCCTCGCTTTCCTTTTCAGACTCGTCCTCCTCTTCCTCCCCTTCAGCTCCTTTCGACTCCTCCTCCTCCTCTTCATCATCATCCTCTGACTCAGACTCTTCCAGCCACTCCTGTGTCTCTGTGGAGAAAGAATCATAAATCCAAATGAAACCTCACACCCTCTCCTATCTTATAACCCTCCAACTGCTCTCCTGCGTCACAGGATTTTCAGACAAGACGTATCAGCACACTGGCTGCTTTAGGACTCCCTGCTGAGCTGACGCTGAATACATTTAATTTCATTATTCCC
>NW_023339762.1:4007325-4008025 GCF_004916995.1 Morone saxatilis | reverse complement strand
CCCTACATGTACTTGACATTGTCTTCTTTACTCACTTGGGTCCATTTCAACCAGAACCTCCCACTGGTCCATCTTGTGGAGGTCCAGGCAGTAGAAGTCGTTCAGGGTGAACTGGCGGTCGCCAACCTCAAACATCCCCCCGTATAGGAAGAGCTTGCCTTGACGCACCGTTGCCATGGCACTGGACCTCGAGCATGGCTCCACCAGAGGGACCGATTCTTACTTTGAATTTATAAACACTTTTATTATTTTCCATCCTTTTATATTTTTTCTTACTTTTTTACATTTTAAATTATTTTTGTTTTTTTTTTTTTTTTTTTTTTTTTTTTTTTTTTTGTTTTTTTTCTTTCCATCTCCTCCTCATCTTCCTCTTCCTCCTCCTCCTCTTCCACCTGAGCTCCAGGGATCACTTCCTTGATGGTCATCACTGTGCCATCCTCCGTCACAATCTCCTTGATGACCTCAGTGGGTGCTTGAGGTGCCGCCTCCCCCTCCTCCTCCTCGTTCTCTGCTCCCTCCCCCTCCGCCCCACCCTTCTTCCCCCTCCGTCGTTTCTTCTTCTCTGACTTGTTTCCCTGGACAGACAGAAACAAAACCATAAAATATCGTAGTCAGTGGTCGAAGCCTTAAGCATTACTTCATTCTTGGTCACGTGCCAGAGATTCTAGTCAGGACTTTGTTTAAAGTCCCCCTCCACTCT
>NW_023339762.1:4002796-4007225 GCF_004916995.1 Morone saxatilis | reverse complement strand
CCTTGCTGCAGCGGCCCAGGGTTCGAATCCGACCTGCGGCCCTTTGCTGCGTGTCATCCCCTCTCTCTGCCCCCCTTTCCTGTCTGTCTCCAGCTGTCCTATCAAATAAAGGCATAAAAGCCGAAAAAAATATACCTAAAAAAAAAATAAAGAAGCAGCTAAAGTCTCTTTAGTTAAATGCTCCACTGTGTTCACCAGCTAATCGTTAACTTCATCTGTCATTGTTTGTTTTGGGCAGGTAGCTAACTGCTGCAGCCAGAAACAAGGTTGATGAAAGTAGTGAACCTGAACCATAACAGTAACAAAAAAGCAAAACAATTAGCTAAAAGACACTAAAATGCTCTGTAGAGATGAGAGGAACTGCAGAGTCAGGTGAGTTTGTCTCTACAAGTGATGTGCATAGTAATTTGACCCATTGTTACCATAAAAATATTGAGTAGTGCAGCTTTAAGTTTCAGATAAATGTACAGTGTCATGGTTTCTTTTTCTTAATGTCAACAAATCAATAGAAGAAACCGAGGTGTTGCAGTCTTTTTGATATTACCACTTGGAGTTGCACTTATTTTACTAATTCTATACTTGTACAGGCAGTACAAGTAGGTCCCTATGACTAAATTCAACTAAATTGATATATTGTCTATACGATGATGAAACTTCGCTGATCTCTATTTGGTTCCTTGCAACATTAAATCTTTTTAAAACTTTGTGTCATATTTGCTGAAACTTTCATTATATCCAGACAATAGTACCATGAGTTGAGTTGAGTTTATTAGGATCCCCATTAGCTACAGCATTGCAACAGGAATACTTCATGAGGATCAAGGAATTAATGATGTAAACGAACTTGTTACTTGCCCGCCTTCCACTCCATTACAGACACATTCTCCTTGTTTATTATTCAGTAACCTTCTGCCTACCTGGTGCTCTCATGGAAACCTCCAAAGACTAGCAGCTGTTTCTTGCTGAGGACCATCCGGTGGCCGCTGCGACCTGATGGACCACCAGGCGCCCTGGAAAAACACAAAACCTGAAATCATTTCTGATTGCAGATGTCTGTAAAATGATTCAAAATAAAGCAAAAATCACCATGCTGACTGGGCTTACATTTCAGGACAGGAGGAACTAATTCAGATTTCCTCATAAATTACATTTACATTTCTGGCCACCCTTAGATCCAATCATTACTTCCACTTATCCAGCCTTCTGTTCCCCATTACATCTATTTTTATCACCCTGTGCACATACTTGATGTTCTCCCAGGTGTGTGTAGCCAGGTGCAGCACCCAAAGGTCCTTGTAGTGGTAGAACTGTTCCCCGTTTGGAGAGGCAAACTCTCCCCCAAACACCCAGAGCTGTCCCCCGCCCTGGGGAACTACCACCGCCTAAGGGGAAGGAACAGAGAGAGGGAGGAGTGAGACAGAGGGGAGGAACACATAGGAGTAGGAGAAGATGGCTCCATGAACAGAGCGAGATAAGGAGGTTTGATGTTCTCAGATTTAATTGGTTTTCTTGCAACAGGCCATCAGCAGCGATGACATTGCTGATAAGTTTCAAAGTTTCCTCTGATCTGTACTACAGTTGTCTGCCTCCTTGTGGTTTAAATGAAGAATCACATAACTGATCAAAGACCTCCAGGCAAACTGATGTTCCAATGAAACAAATGTAGCATTACCAGGCAAGGTCTATTAAATATAGCTGTAAACCTACTGTGAACACCTGCTATTTGATTAATACTAGTCACATGCTCTTTTTTTTTACTTGGAAGTGGACAGAGGAGAACGTGGTGTTTGTTGGCGGCTGGATTGTCAACAAAAAAACCACTCGATGTTTCGATGAGAGCAGAAATATTAACAGTGTGTGCAGCAAAAGAGGCTTAAGGACCCCATGGGCTTTACCTGGTGAGAGCAGCGTGGGGGAGGGGGGTTGGGGATCTCTGACTTAACCCAGCAGTTCTTTTTGATGTTGTAGAAATACAGATCGTTGTACAGGTACGTCTGCAAACAAAAGGCATTTGAATGAAGAATTAATTTAATGGGATTCATGCTGTATCGTACTAACTGAGAAAAGAAGAGCTCATGAGCTTCATATAGTTTGTACAGTGTGAACTATTGTGAAACAGTGGCGATGAACAAAAATCTAAAATTAAGAACAGTAGATTTTAAAGAAGCTTCTACTACAGCAAAATCCTCCCCAAGTGTGCATCTAAAGTAGCAAGTTCCAGAAATTGCTTATACAGAGAAGCATTTATTAGAGCAGGGGTTTTCAAACCAGGTCCTTGAGTGGGTTGTAGGGGGTCACATTTATTAGAAGTTATAATAACATGAAATAGAGTTGACTGTTGTTATTGACTATAATTTATAGTGATCAGTGATTGACCGTAAACACTTAATTATCTTAAAAATAATCAAAATAAAAAAAGACTCAAAGGGGATTCCTTAAGACAAAATCCTTTCAAACTGGGGGTCCATGACTAATGTGCATTTATTGTGGGGGTCTTTGCTGTATTATTGTTTACTACCTTCTTTCCATTGAAGAACTCTCCTCCAAACAGGATGAGTTCATCTTTCTCAGGATGGGCAGAGAGAGACGCGCTCAATCTGAAAATCATAAACAAGAAGATGGTAAACGTTATACCGGCTAAACATCTGCATTTTATCATAACAACACCATCTTACACTAATCTGTAGAACAGCCCAGCAGCAACTGCAACTTCTTTTGGAAGCTAAACTAGTATAGATAGATAGATATAGATGGATATTCCTTTATTTGTCCCACAATGGGGACATTCCAATGTTACAGCAGCAAAGTGGATAGAGAAAAAACTGTATAAAAACAGTAAGAGTGGGAATAATATAATACTAAATTAAAACACTATTGTTTAACAAGGAGAAAAAACAAGTAAGGAATCCACAACAACAGATAACACCAAATAGTAAGGCCAGCAGTTGCAAACACTGGGCAATAGATTCCTGCACAGTGAATATGGTATGGTATGTAGTAGTCATTACATTTTCTATTATTACTTGGTTTAATATCCTCCTGTCTAGGTGACTAAAATCAGGTTGTTAAGCATTTGAGCTCGGATGGAGATTCAGATCTCCAGAGACCAGCTCCACCAGGATCAGAACTGATTCTGTGTCTCATGTCTTAGACCTTTAAATCCTACTGATGATGATACATTTGTTTTGATGTATTTTCTTATGTTTTGTGATCAAGCCTGTATGTGTTCTGTGCTTCACATGGCTGTGAGATGATAAAGCTGAGTTAAGTGATGCAGTGTTTCACCTCGGTGATGGAGGTGGACATGTTGTCTCGACAACTTGGGTCTTCTTTGCGTCCAAATTCTGAAACTCAGCAATCAGAGCCTCCAAATCCTCCTGGAGACAGAGAAATAAGGACCCAGAAGAAAGTTAATGGCTTTCAGAAATGAGCTGATGCTTTGGGTCCTGGTAATGTTGCAGACAGTTGTGTTACCTTAAACACTAAATCTTTACTGAACTAAGTTCATTTTTAATACACTTGTAATAAACTATTCAGTGGACAGATTTAAGCTATATATTATTTCCACAACTCATTAAGAGTCATTTGTGTGATATGGAAAGTACAAATATGAAATCATAGAACTGTCACTTCAGGTGTTAATGTTACCTCTTCTCGTTTGGACCTCTTTGAAACCTTTTTCTCCATTTTGGCGGCAGTCTTCTCCGCTCCCTTCACCTTCTTTTCTTTCTTGCCCTTTTTCCCCATGACTGCTGTGATACACTGACAGACAGCGGTAGTCCGGAGGTTTTATCTGCTGTTTTAAATGAAGTTGGTGTCACATGAAAATCCAAACAAACTCACATGCCGAATCTCGATTCCTTTCCTCTGACAAATGTGATTTACTTCCGGCAACAAACTGGACGTATATAGCAGCGCCCTCTAGCGTGTCGGAGGATATATAGCATTTCAGGCTGCTATGTCTGAGCTGTCAATGATCTAAGCTCTTAACTTTTTGTAAACGAATTAAAAAAATGTTCCCCTTTTTTTTGCATACTCACCAACCTGTCTTTTGTTTGTTTGTTTTGTTTTGTGTTTTTCCATCTAATTGGCTCCGCTGCAAAATATGTATACCTAGGCTAAATGTAATTTATGTATATAGGTCTATAAAATGGATCTGATGTATTGGTTTCTAGACGACTGGGTCAGGAAAAGCTGTAAACCGGAGACATTAGCCCAGGTGGTCATAATGTTATGGCTGATCAGTGTATTTCAAAGCTTTACTAATGTGCCACAATAATGTAAAGTTTTTGAGCTCAAATATCTTCATTTGATTGTTTGTGATAAAATCAGCATATATTTCTGCCCCTCCTTAAAGTCTCCATGCCACCCTCTCGCAACCCCATGAATATTTTTTTTACTATTGACTGTTTCACTTTTCTTTTTTTGC
>NW_023339762.1:3999571-4002771 GCF_004916995.1 Morone saxatilis | reverse complement strand
TCTTTTTGGCACTTACCCATTTAAGATTGTTGCACCCCCAAACCATAAGTATTGTATTATTGTTATATTTTATATTTATTTCAATCTTTTTATTCCTTAAGGCCATTAGTAAATGTTCTTCTGTTGTGTAAATTGAATGTTTACGTTTAATATTAGGAATATGGGTCGTGTCTTGTTGTGGCCCCCATGTGGCTTATTCAGGGGTTCCTTGTGGGGAGGGGACTGAGAAACGTCCCCCTTCTCGGATACTTTATATGGCTTCTGGTGCATGTGGAAGTAAATTAAAAAATCAATAAAAGCTGGACCTTTTTAAAAACTTGGGACTTTGAAAACTTATTTCTTTTTAGAATGCCCACCCCTGTGTATATGGAAATTTATATTCCTTTATCTATTAAAAGCAGCTTGGGTTTGAACCCAGGAAAAGAAAGGCCCTTTCCGTTTGGTTCTTATCTCCAAAAGGACGTTCGTTTAAACTTTTCCATGGTTGAATTATTAATTAGTTTTGCCGAAAAAAACCCCAGGGGAAAAGGCAGGAAATGTTTGAAAATTTATTGGTTGTTTTTATTCCCCCTGAATGAAATATTGTATTTTCACCCATTATGGACCATTTTTATAAAAAAACCCCACAATTTGCCGCACATTTATTCATTTGGAGTATGGCAGGGGGAAAAATATTAATGCACTAGTTGTTCAAGACCCAAAAAGTAACCTGTTTTGTCCCTATTTTGACCTCTCTCCTCCTTCTCTTTCTCTCTCTTTCTTTTCCCACACACCAAAACCACACACAACAAACCACCAACACCAGGATGTTTGTACCATGGTTAAACGCCATGTATAAATCCAAATGAAAAATATTCAAAACTAGTTCTTGCCCATAGAAGATTAAAAGGAAATGAAAATTACAAAGTCCCAAATTAATTGTCAACCAACAGGACAAACCCTGATGTGGACCCCCGCTGATGGTTCTGTTTTGGGAATTTTGAAAAAACAACACGTGTTTCCATTTTATTCTTCACAGTATTGTGGAAATGTCCCAACGAAGGAAAACGAACAAGGTTTACTTAATTTGAGCAGGGACAGTTGTCTTACCCACACTAATGAATTTTTTTCTTCCATTAAAAAAAAAAACCTTTTTCTTGACAGGTTTCTTGACACACCACAAGCTGGAAAGTGGTCCACCTTTGTTACTGAAGTTTGGCAACTATTAACATTTTGTTCATTTTTTTCCCTGATAAAAAATGTGATGTTTGATGAAAGAAAGGATGCTGAACCATTTGTAACCTCTTTTTCTCAAAAAGATCAATTGAACACCCTGCAGATGCGCAGGGCAAATTGGAAGCTTAAGAACGCTTTAAAAAACATTGAATGACAGTACCCCACATTATAAACCAAAAAGAGGCAGATGTGTTTTTCTTTGGGACCATTTCAGAAAAACATTTCCAAAAACATTACAACTTCAATTAATTGTGTTCATTTAGTCTAATAATTACGAAGTTGAAAAAAAATATTTTAAGTGCCCGGACATTTCAAAAGGAGATAAACCATCCAAACTAAAGCAAATATATTGAGTACAATTGTTGGGGTCTGCTTTGTGGAAGAAGATTTAATTTTTAACAGAGAAAAAAAAAATTGGCCCACTGAGCCAGACCCACTAAAACATTTCACTGGAGTCATGTGGGGATCCGTGAGACAGGCCCATAAGCAATACTGGCTCCCAAACCGTTATTCTTGAGACCAGTCTGCAGACTTACTGAAATAAGATGAATGCATGCCCTATAGACAAAGACGTGGCACACAAGAGCCCTTGAGATATGAGTTATACTGGTGTAATCAGACAGATCAGCAGATAGGGTGAGACATGGAGAACATCATACATCATGCTTCTAATGGCTGAAAATGCCATGCTTGAAATTATTGTCTGTCCCATGGTGGTGGATGCAACAGATGCAGGTGTTGCTTTTGTAAGCAGGGTAATAACTAACTACAGCAGGCACGTTATAATTTAAATGCAAGTACATTTTCTGCCCACGCCATCAATGCAGTTTCAGTGAAATGTCTTTCAGGGCTTGTCCATGTGTGAAGGATGCTTAAATAAAGAGACACTGTGTAAAAGTTTACACTGAACTGTGAAAGAAGAGACATTTCTCTACAATATTATGCACATTTCAAAGAGAACATGTAATGTGAATGGTGTCTTCTTTTGACATCACATTAACTAGTTTCTCATGTCATTTCCTCCTCTAAAAGCAGTTAGTCAATTAGTAGAAGTTATCTGACTTGACTTTATTTCACACAACTTTGTTAAAGTTAGTTTGATTCTACCTGGATTGAGTTAACTTGACTCAGATTTACTTTGACTTGGCTTAAATTGACTTGTCTAGACTTGGCTTGAGTTTGTTTGACTTAACTTAATTGCCTATAGCCTTTGTTTGATTTTACTTGACTTGAGTATAATTTTACTTTACTTGGTTGGATTTGTCTTGACTTGAGGGGAATTCTTGACCTGACTTGATCTGCCTCATTTGACTTGGTTTGAATTTCTTTGATTCCAATTGACTTGACCCGACTTCTTGATTTACTAGACTTTAACTACTTTAACTGTTTGACTTGACTTGATATACCTTTTTCACAGCATGAAATAGTAGGGTAAACACAGGTGTTACCAGTGATACTAATTGAGGTTCTGTTCCATTTACTGTAGCAGAGTCTTTCCAGTGAGCCAACATGCACAACAGAAACACCCAGACTGTTTGACCTGAATGGAACAAACAGAGCCTTAATTAGTCATTTTCATGTCTTGACTCGAGTTAACTTGACCTGATTTACTTGATTTTATTTGGCTTGAATTTGATTGATTTTACTTATCTTATTTTGAATTGATTGATTTAATTTACTTGTTTTAAAATTTGATTGATTATTCAATTTCACTAGACACGGCTAGTTTTGTCTCTGGGTTTAAGACATGGGATGACTAGTTTTCACCTGAAATAAGCTGGCTTTGCTTGGCATCACCCAGTGTGACTTGACCTGATCTGATTGAAGTTAATTCACGATCATTTAACAGGACTTGACAACACAGGTACTTTTAAAGCTCAGGTCGGCCAGCTAAAAGGGAACATGAACATCTTTGAACAAATGTTGTTTACTGTGATGAAGACAGAAGAACAGATGGCTGGCTTACACCTGTGCCCCTCTGCATG
>NW_023339762.1:3998003-3999540 GCF_004916995.1 Morone saxatilis | reverse complement strand
CACACACACACACACACAATCGCATTTGTGACTCAGCATCCTTGCGTCAATACTGCCCTCAGCATCGTGCCGTCTGCTTGTTAGCCTGAACGTCTGGTCGTGACTGACGCCGGAGGGAGAGAATAAAGGACAGAGGTGATGAGATGAGCAGAGATGTTGACACCTGAAAAGAGCCTGTGATTATGAAGGTTTTAGAAATAGACATTGCTGCTGCATACACACAAATAACGGATCAAGAATACACACAGGATTGTGGACTAATATGGAAAACTGATATCATTCTTCTTTTGTTCCGAAACAAAGAACCCAATCTTCCCTGATGAAATTTACTTTAATTTAAGCAAACACACATATGCTATTAAATATCCATCACTTCTTACAGCACAATGATTTTGGATCTATAACTGTTACCCCAACATCAGTCTAATCCTAAATCCAATCTATCTAATAAAGATTTAAGCATCTGTTTCTGTTGTTTCATTGGCCATGAGATTTTCACTTGTGTGTGTTTGATTTGCTTTGACTGCAGTTGGCCATAAATAAATAAGAAATATGCGTAATTGGACAGATTTGTGAGAATGAGATGAGAAGATTGAAACCAAACATATTTGTGCATTAAGTATAGAGCTGGAACAAAATGATCTTAGTTCATCCTAAAGTGTGGAAAAAAGGGGGAGATATGTGTTCTAACTATTTCTAGATGAACAACGGCCTGGCACAGGGACTTCCCAGAGTCTTGTCACAGCGAGGTTGCCAGACAACCAGCAGAGGCGCTGTGCTGAAGTGCTGAGCAGATGGATAAACTGTTTGTAATACATTGTGGGAGCTTTAGGTGTATCAGGCATATTTTTTACCTTTGGCAAGACCAGGCTAGTTGTTTCCCCTGCTTCCAGGTTTTATTCTAAGCTAGGTCAAGTAGCTTAGCATAAAACTACACAACACATAGACACAAGAGTCTGAGTCTTCTCCTCTCAATCTAAGCAAGAAAACAAATAAAGAGTGTACAGCCTGAAGCAAAGCCCAATATGGTTCGCCCCCATAGGCTATATATTTAAAAATGGACGTAGTCTGTGGGACCTCACCCATGCAGTAGTTTTCTGAAGAGCTGTTGTGAAGCTCAAAGTGCGGTGGCTCTGGCCGTCACCATCTTGGCAGTCCTGATTTGGCCTGATTTTTTAACCAGGTACCATTTATTTCTGCTGTAAAGTTAAACATTTTAATATGGGGACCTATGGCGATCATTCATTTCTGGGACCAACCTTAAGTGGCCATTGCCAGCCACTAAGGTTGCTGTTCAGTTAGCCCACATTACTGGTCGCCTCTAGATTTATCCTGGTCCTAATCCAATCTGTTTCCTTTAACACTTTACTGCGACATTAGACTCTTATGGTTTTAATGATAAGTAGCCTACATTTTTAGCTTCAGAAAAACAGGCTACAAGGTATCCCTTATAGTCAGCTGCAAATATGGCTTGACCCCAAAAAAATTCTAACAAAAGGTTTCTCAGTGGTTTACAGTAGTATCAGATGTACTTAAA
>NW_023339762.1:3988599-3997903 GCF_004916995.1 Morone saxatilis | reverse complement strand
TGTTCATATATGCAGCCGCCTATTATGTGTTCATGATGATTATAATACAAAATGTTCTGATACCTCTGAACAACAAAAAAAGGCATATGTTTTGTAAAAATTCAGCAGCAAGAAAAATACAAACAAAATGCAGAGGTCCGGTGTGTGTGTGCGTCTGTGTGTGTGTGTGTTTGTGTGTCACATTCATCTTCCTCTGTGCTCCTTTAAACTTCACAAACAATAGAGAAAGACAAACACAAGTAAACTATTTGATCCCAGTGCACCGCCCAATGTGTGTCTGTGCGTTATAGTGTGAGCCTTTATGCATATGTGTGTCCCAGGGAGCATGTAAATGACGACACGTGTAGATGTTTCAATGTGTGTGTGTGTCTCTCTCTGTTTATATAGGGAAGTGAAAATCAGAGCTCACACCTGTCAGTGTTCCCTGCAGTGTGGATATAGACTGTTTGTTGTCCTGCAGCCACTGCTCTATCTGGTTTCCTCTCACACAGCCTTTATCAGCAGCAGCAGCAGAGTGGGGAGAAAGAGGAAATAGTAGAAGAAAAATGTAATAGGAAGGAGGTGGCATTGTGATTTAGTCTATTTTGTGTAGCTGTCAAAAATCACATAATCTGTGTGCTATATACAAAACAAATCGGAAAATTGGACGAATGTCCCAACCTAACACCACTGATAGAAAGTTCCTTACTTACTTACTTATAGTACTTTATATCACTTTTACCATTTTATGCTGCTCTATACTTCCACTCCCCTTCTACTTTGAAAATATTTTTTACTTTTACTTTCTAATCGACCACACTGTCTGACAGCTCAAATAACATAATATATATGATTTTATTCTACACAGTACATACTTTTACTTTTGGTACTTTTTAGTATATTCTGATGGTAAATACTTTTACTAAAAGTATTTGTTACTATTCCAACATCACCTTTAATCAGCTTCTGAAGTAGTGGAGTTTCCTGTTGGCGTTGCATTGCAGTTGTCAGTTCTGCCTGCCTTGTGCAGACCTAAACGTCCACTCTAAAGTGAATTCAGATAAATAGCCAGACGTGTCCCCTGCTGGGTTCTGAAGAATGACACAATGTTTATTCATTTCACACAAAGGTTCTTGACATTTACAGAGCCTGGTTTATCTCATCTTGTTTAAAGGTTGCAGCTGGTTTAAGGCTGAGCTTGGAAATGAGTTTGGTGTTTTATTCAGATAACAGATAGGCCTGTGAGTAAGAGGAAACTCTGTTTGTCATTGTGCTGGCTGTGAGGCCGTGTTTAATAAAGATCAGGTATTGTTCTGGCGTTCTCATCCACTTCTGATATAATAAATAAGTCACAATTTGTTTGATTATTTGTTACAAAATCGATTGATGTAACTTTGTCATTGAACATACATTGTTGAAAGTCCAATATGTGTGTAACATTTAGGAGGATCTGTTAGTAGCAATGGTATATAATAATCATAACAATGTTTTCATTAGTCTATAATCACCTGAAAATAAGAATCGTTGTATTTTTGTTACCTTAGAATGAGACGTTGTTATCTACAGATGCTGCGCTTCGCCTTCACTGGAGTTCGCCGTGTTGAACCACCATGTTTCTACTGTAGCCCAGAACAGACAAACCAAACAATGGCTCTAGATAGGGCCTTTCCCATTCTTTGCTGACACCGTAGTTTATCCTACACACTTCACAGCCCATTTTCATTCCCAAGTCACAAAACACAGACACCTGCAATATTCAGTTAATTGCTATCTAAAACTTCACCACTAGATTTGACTAAATCCCACACAGTGGTCCTTTAACTAATAAAATAGTTATCAAAAACCTGTTTTGACTCTTCTCTTGAAATCACTCTCAAAAAGTCCTGCTAAAAAGGCAAGGTTTCATCACTAACAATGGCTGGTATGGTAAGCAGTGAGCCAGTGTACCAGCATGACCAATGCCAGGACCCCAAAGCAATACTTAAGAGCTCTTACTCTGAATATTAGCCTTCTCTGGAGACCACATCTCTCCATTCAGTCTCATCATTTTTGTAAGTCTGTAATATTTGAGTGGATCAACAGACTTGGAGCAAATGCTTTCCATCATCTATTTTATTCAGTACTTGGCAACAGACTAGGTTGTAAAAGATCATTAATCTATTCACCCTGAGGAAAATATTCTTGATAGCATAAGTGACCCTGCTGGCAGTTTTTCTATATTTACAGTTTTGCAAGCACATGATGTTCACATGCAGCTGAAACTGTTGCCCTAAAAAAGATCGTTGTTCATCAAGGCACTGCACTCTTAATATGTCTGAACTTAGTGAAAAAAATTGTGAACTATGCAGAAAGTTCTGATATGTTTTGTATTAAAGGACCAGTGTGTAGGTTTTAGCTGCATTTATTGGTGAGATTGCAGATTGCAGATTGCAACTAACTGAAACCACTCACCTTGACAAAGCATATAAGAGACACCCTATCTAGAGCTATTGTTCGGTTTATACTTCTAGTTCTGGGCTACTGTATAAACATAGCAGACTCCGCCAGAGGACGCGCTCCTTCTGCGGATAATAACGGCTCATTCTAAGGTAACGAAAACACAGTCATTCTTATTTTCAGGTGATTATACACTGATGAAAACATACCTATGAATATTATATTCAAATACTACTAATAGATCCTCATAATTGTTACACTTTGGACCTTTCAATTCACCAAAACACAATATGTATAAGTTTAGGCCCACACCTCGTTGTGTATTTGTGCAATAAAGTAGTTTTTGGTGTACACTAAGGAAAAAATCATCCTAATAAAGCATTTGATTTATATTTTGAAACCGCAGCTACAGCAACCACTACAATTACGCATTAGTGTACTTGTGAGTTGTTGCTGTTTAGCTCTCAAACGTGTCTGATTAGTTGAGCACCAGTAATCCAGTTGGACTCCAGCTTCTTTGCCTCTAAACATAGTTCATTTCTACTCTTGCAATGATCATTTCATTACTGATGTATCTGCTTGATCGTTTTGAAGCACACATACTCGCATAACGTGCATGGGATTATCTATAACACAAGGTGTGTGTTATGACTCAGTAAGGAATGTTGCTACATCAGTGAGTTTTCAGGAGTTCATTCGTTTGTACGGTGCACTCTGTTGGCTCACACCCACTTGCTTTCACCTCCCACTGAGCCACAACCACACCTTAAAGTTAATGGGGTAATGAACAGTTGACACGCTATAGTATTCAGCCAAATGGTGCTAATGGTTTCTGTTATTGTCGTTATTGTTGTATAATGTTCCTTATGGTTTGTTCTGCAAACAGTGTCTTTATGGCGCTCAGTTGGTGTGTTTTCAGTAGAAAACTAGGTGCTCTAATGGCAAACAAACCCAACACAACACAGTCTATATGTCATACACATGTTCTGTATATTGCATGTTTAATTAGCTGAACTAGAGGGTTTTTTAAATGATTATGATTACATACGCTCAAATAGATACATACCCATACACCTAAAGAACATAAAAACAATAATAATGTGAAACAACTATTCTGTTCTTTTTTCGAGATCCCACTGATGTTTCTAATACATTTTAAAATGTTAAATTGTTGTCTCTCTGTAGCTCTAAATATACATGTTTTCCCCGTAATAATGATCATGTTGTTCAGATCTTTTCCTTCTACACCCTCATTAAATCACCAAGCACCATTATTAAAGGACAAAATCTGAGAGACCAATTTTTCAACTTTAATCCAAAACAATGCCACTTCCTGACAATACCAAAAGAGATGAATATCTGACTCCTCTTCCTCTTTTTGAATGCCCTATTTTTTAAGCATTTTCCTATCAGTACTTGTAAATTAGTTTTAGTTATAAAATTGTGGATCAAAGGTAGTTGTGTGAATGTAAAACCATTTGTCTAGCAGATATTTTATTGAGATGCCTGCAAAGCTGATATATTTTCTTGTTTATTTTCCTGCTCATCTATATTGTGTCCCTGATTATTATACATAATGAAACGTTTTCCAAGTCTGTGGTATATCTGTACGTTGATTTGAGCTGGTAGAGTTAAAGTGGTCAGATATTTCACAAAAGTATGGGCAACAGGCACCCGACCATTTTATTCGATTTTCTTCTTTTTCATTTTGTGAACTACAAGTCAAAGCTGATCACAGGATGATTTGTATTAGATGCCCACAGCTGGACATTAAGAATGTCTTGGAATTGAAGTTTATTCAAATTCCTCAACTTGTTTTCTGTAATTTAGTCTTTCTTATTACAGAAAGGCGAGGCATTCATCTTTCATCAGATCATTGTTAGGCAGATTTACAGACTTTTTCTTCTTCACTGATCAAAAAGGCGGGGCTATAAAACAGCAGGCCTATGTCTGCAGATGCATTTTAATCCAAGATTGGATGGGAAATACAAAGACACTCAAAATTCAACTGAAGATTAATTTCAGTAAGGTCCAATGTTCCCTCATAATGTGTTGATATACAATGAGGAATCCCATTGCTTTCCAAGCTTTATTTCCTGTTAACATATACAACCAACATTGTAAGTAAAGGAGCCAATATAACAAGGACTCCAGCTGGATCCACAAAAAAATCCAGTAAATTTCAAATTTTGAGCCAATATAACTGGGCCCTATGCCTACACAAACAACACATGCACATGTACTAGAAGGTATTCTTCCAACAACGGACTCATGATCAGCTCTCAAATAAGTATCTCTCAGGCTGTTTGAAGAAATCCTCAGTTGGCTATCTCTGTCCTGAGGAGAGACAGACAGGGACCCTCCGGGTTAGCTGAGGCCTCTCCGTGAAATGTTGCAGCAAACTGCAGCAACCGCCTCTATACCGCAATTTCCTAAAACACTCTTTCACAGTAACATATAGTTTCTGACTGCCATGCTTTCAAGTCCTCATTAGGCTCTTGTGGTGTGCGGTACAGGGGTTTAATGGTTCAAACAGGGCTCTCTGAGCATCTTCTAACAGTATGCACTGTCAAATAATTTCTTTTTACGGTAAAAAAAACTTTACCCTGATAAATACTGTAGAACTTTTTTTACTATTACGGTAAAAGAATGTTAGTACTGTTGCTTTTACGGTTAAAGTTTTTGTTTTATTCCATATTTTACAGTATAAAAACAAGTTTTTACCATTAAAAGAAACCATTTTTTCATGTGAAAATATTATATGAATGCTACATAAAAAAAGTTTTGCCATGAGATATTACAGTATTTTACTGTTACAGAAGCTGTATTTAACCTATTTATAGTTTACAGTCTTTTACTGTCATGGTTTGACAGTTTTTCACTGTAAAATATACAGAAGTTTTTTTTACAGTAAGCTGAATCAGATGCCTCTCAGCTACAGAGTTCTAATTTAAAGTTTGTGAAATGAAAAAAAAAAATGAAAAAGCATTTTTCCAGCATAGGAGTTACCCCACAGCATATACCTCTTCAGGGCCCTACATACAGAGAGAGAATGTCTGTTAAGAAAGCAAGAGCTACCACTACCAGCTCACAGATCACTTTCAGGAGTGTTCTCCTCTGGCAGGCAGAGTCAAAAACATTATCCCTAAACATTGACATGTGCTCTAAAAGAATTCCTTTATCATTGTTACATTCATCACGTTCAAACATTCTCGCAGTCTGAGAGACAGACTGGTTCATTCTGACTTCAAATCCACATGTTGTCCACGTGCTCAAGTGACCATGTAGTCTGGTTTAAGCAAAAATATATATTTTTTATTTTAAAAATTAAATAATAAACATAGCTATTTATACATTTACATTTGTTTAAAATGTGTCATTACCGATAGCTAGAAAAGGTTTTAAATAGTTCTGCTGAAAATTTCTGGCCCATCTATGTACATTTCTAGACTCCATTAGGGGATTTCCTATACTAATGGTGGGGGTCTAATCGCCAAAAACTCACATTTCTCATCAATTGAATATATTTGTTCATTGTTCATATTTGTTCGTAATTGAAAAAGATATGCCAATGTTGAAACTATTAACAATGTCCAAGTACAAGACCTGTGTCAGGCCCTGTTAGTCCATGGGTTGAGGGTTCAGCTTTCCTGTCCTCACACCTTACTTTACCATGATGCTGTAAAACTGACTGTGGATCAGTCATCCATCTCCGCCCCAGGCTACAATGAATGCTTTGAATACTTCAGAGGATTAGGTTGTTTGGGTCTATGAACATTCATCAGCTGTGTGTCATGTTTACCTCAGCAACCAACCGTACAGAGTCCCACTTTCACTGTGTACTGCCAGTACACATCATTATTCATATTATGGACAGGTATATTAAAGGTCTAGTGTGTAACATTCAGGAGGATCTACTGGAAAAAGTTAATATAATATTAATAGGTATGTTTTCATTGGAGTATAATCACCTGAATATAGGAAAATAGAATGAGTCGTTTTAAAATGAGATGCTGCAGGTCCACCATGTTGAACCACAATGTTTCTACAGTAGCCCATAATGAACAAACCAGACACTGGCTTTAGATAGGGTCGTTTGTGTTTTTGTGGCCACCGTAGTTTCTCCTTCACACCTCACAGCCCATTCTCATTCCTAGGTCATCAAATACAGACAGCAACGGTGTTCAGTTAATTGCAATTTGAAACCTCATCGCTAGATGCTGCGAGATCCTACACAATGGTCCTTTAAATCTAAATTAAACACTGCCTGATTATTGCATTAAAAATTCATTTTGAATGTGAAGTGTCTACTGGTACTTTCAATGGATACTATGAGAGAAATACAATTTGCTTTTATCTTGTTCTGTCTTTATTTTTGTTCTCCAGAATAAAAACAAGAAATACAAAGTCATACAAATATAAAGAGGAAAGAAAAAATAAAAGCAGCAGCAGCACAGTGGTTGAATGTTTCTCTGTTCTCATCACATTTTTAATCCAGATCAATATAGTCATAGACCAACATTGTATTTGTTTGTTAATTATCTGAAATTAAACTTGGACCTCAATCTTACCTTAGATTTATCCGGCACTTTTTTATCCTCTTAGGGAAGTGTTAGACTGCCCTCTGTTTACTTTTACAGGTTTTTAAAGTGCTCATACTGTGCCACAGAACTCATAGTGTTTGCAACTATCCCTCCTCAGCAGACAGAAGGCAGCAAGCTGTTTCTATTGTGCTGTAGGGTTACAGGGAAACTCTTAAAATGCCTACATCTGCATAGTACAAGTTCTGAGGACAAGGCGATTCATCGGCTTTGGCATTCCACATCCATTCATTTGTGACCTACAAGTGGGAACAGGAGTGGGGTGCAGGAAATTCTGACTGCTTGCAAGTCTTTGATGGATGCTGGAGTACCAAAGCACTGAGGACGAGTGTGAGAAGAGCATTTGAAGGCAGAGTAAGGCTTGAAGAACAGAAAAGCACTTAGCAGACACCCTTTGCTAATCTAAATTGGCTCATCCCTCCTGTCTGTGGTTTAGAAGCTACAGAGGCAGATTGACAGTTATACTCCTGTAGGCACCGACCACAGTGATGTTCACAGTCATGTTTCAAGTAAAACTGGAGTTAAAGGTGCAGTGTGTAAGATTATACTGGCAGAAATTGAATATAATATTCATAGATATGTTTTTATTAGAGTATAATCATCTGAAAATAAGAATCACTGCGTTTTTTTTTTTACCTTGGAATGAGATGTTTATATCTACAGAGTGAGTGGGTCCTCTGGCGGAGTCCACCATGTTTCTACTGTAGCCCAGAACGGACAAACCAAACACTGGCTCTAGATAGGGCCTCTCGCATTTTCAAGTTGAAATCTGCAACTTCACCGCAGGAAGCCACTGAATCACACACAGTTCATCCAGGATAATGGATTTCAAGATTGGATTTTACAAACGTCTAGACCAAAATGTGAAATGTATACTTGGGGCAATGTTCAGTCTAGAAAGCACAGACAAAAGGATACAAATAAATCACACTGTTAATGGCTGTGGGCATCTACGTCCTTCCTCCTGTTCTCACATACTCATCTTTACACATCTAATGCAGCGGCCACTCTGGTGCTGTTTAGCCGTGGTAGTGTTACACCTGCCAATTTCAAATAAAATAAAAAGACAAACAGTGATGGACAGATAGGTAAAGGACACAGTTATTCCAGAAGCCAGTCTAAGTACACAGCTGACGGCTGTTTGGCAGAGGTCCAGTGTTGTGTTCAGGTTGATGTCATCGAGTTAATGTTTTAGTGCAGCGTGTTGTTTTTGGCACTACTTACAGAAAGAGGGCATTCTCTAGTACACGCCCATTGTTTGAACATTGTTTTTCTGTGGTGCAGATTTTGACACCAGTTACATTTTAAAGACTTAATGAGACTTACAGTGTAAACGTGCAATTGTTCAGGGTAAACTGTTCATACTCCAGTGCATTTGATTGATTTATTTTTTGTACGTTGTGCAGGGTGTGTCTTGTCTTTCATCCTCCCTGCACACTAAAGTAACTCCACTGGCAATTGTATTTATAACTAATCACGCAGAGTTCCAGGTTATTATAGTTAACTAAAACTTGTTTGTATTGTAATATATAATCTAAACTTCTTAAATCTTGCCCTTGACCAAAAAAACACAAAAACTCACTATCTTGTAATAACTGAAACTAAACTAAATTGAAGACAAAAATTAAGAATAAAATAAAAATAAAAACTAATGAAAAATACAAAACTATATTAACTCTGGTTCAAATGATTACAAAGTTCACTCGTGAGGCGGGTCAAGACTATTAGCCTCTAGTAATTTTGTTTATTAAATTAGTCAAATCCATAGAGGAGTTAAAGAAATAACAAGAATTAAGCTCAGACAACAATATCAGAAACACTATATTAAGATGTCTGTAATATTTGATGCTGTGAATGCTTTTTCCTACTTATTTCAATCAGATTCACTGTAGACAGCAGTGCCTGTCATCTTTTTTACACACTGAGGCTGTGAAATTAAGGAATTTTCATCTTCTCATCTTCCTCATAGCTGCGTTAAATATTCTGACCACTGGAGGGCAGTGCAACAAGCTGTCGAAAAATATTGGTATAATCAGCTTGTAAAGCTGTTATGGCTAAAATGTTAGTAAACAATTAGCCGTTTACACGTTCAGACACATTCGCATAAATCTGGAGTCCTTCTGGCTATCTGATGAATGGAAGTCCAATATTATGTTTCTCTTTTAGTTCTGATTAAAGTTGGTATCTAGACCCATTTATAAAAATAAAATAAAATAAAATAAATAATACAGAACTGATGAGACAAAACATAGACCAAAACTAAACACAACAGAACACAACAGAACACA
>NW_023339762.1:3986339-3988477 GCF_004916995.1 Morone saxatilis | reverse complement strand
CTAAAAATAAATAAATAAACTTTCTACAGTCCTATTCAGGTTAGTTTGCCATCGGCTTCGTGCGATGGCTGGAGTGTTAGAACGGTTCTACCTCTAAAACATACACATTAGCCCCTCCTAAATCCACCGGTGCTGTCTCCATGGCAACAACTCTGCAACCTCTACAGCGCTCACACTGTCTCTACGGAAACAACGCCCCCACAGTGACGTTTACTTTTGGTCCGCTGCCAGGAGGAGGGTCGACGTTAATAATACAGGTATAACTGTCGCTGTGCGTGAACGTGTAAAAACAAAACATGAGGATGAGAAATAAAAACTAGCAGTTCATACTGTGGTCTGAAAATACTCTCCTTCTGTTCTTCAGCCCCCCCCCCCAACCTNNGATTATAGCAGCTTTAAATTAAAACAATTGTACATCCCTAAAAAAAAAAAAAAAACAGAAACAAAACTAAATCTCCTATATCCCATTTCCTACCTAGCATCTCTCTTTATAAAGTGATTGAGTGGTTGTCTGTCTGCTTATATTATCCGCTTTGACCTCTTGCCTCCATCTACCTCACACACACACACACCCACATACCTTTACATATAAATGTCAGAAGTGCCTGTTAGACCAGAAGTGCCTGTGTCAAAGAAGACCACATGGCAAAAAAAACTGACTGTATCCCTGAACCCCTCCCCCCACACACGCGCACACACACACACCCTATAACCTTACACTTTGTATACAGCATTATTTCTGATACATTGTCTTTTAAAAAAAAAAAAAAACACTCTTAGTCTGATGTAACGGCGCTCTGCGAGCCGGCTCAGTACGCTGAGATATTGATCCCCAGTGAAACTGAGATCGCTGACCCAAAAAATAATCAACAGCAGGAACAAAGCACATAATTTGAATTCTGACCCACTTTTCAGGGATGGTCAGAATACAATTTCCCATTCGGGTATATGCAGCACCCTCAGTCTGACCACAGGACGATTTAAAGAGCAATGCAACTTCAATAGCAATTAAACTCCAATACCCAGAAATCCTGTGAGGTGACATCACTAGACTGGATCATGTTTACCACCAATGTAATGCTTGAGACAGAAATATGTAGGTAGGCTTTGAACAAAAAACATGACTTAACAGAAAACTTCCTACTCGCTCTGAGCAATTTAGTTAGCTCGACAATTGAGCATAGATTACGTAACTAACATTAAATTACTGACTATCCATCTGCATGTGTATGATTCAGCTGTCTAATGAAAGTTGAAACGGCCTACGTGTGATAGGACACATTTGTCAACAGTCTTAATGTAAAAATTGGAAACATCTGTAACACACTAAGATCTCCATTCATCTTCACTCACTTCCTGCAGCAGCATAGACGACTTTAAAACCAGACCGGGTCACACAAAAACAACAGAGGGCGGGGCTAAAAGTCAACAGACAGACAGACACTGAGTGGTAACGGACATTACAGTGACCGACATGCCGCACCGTCGATCAGCAAGCAACAACACAATACTTTTTCACAATAAAGGTGCTAAAGAATTGTAAAGACTGCAGGATCACAGGTTTCCAATGCAAAGCCTCACGAATATCTGACTAAGTTGCAGGAGATTGAAATTAAATTCTTCCATTTTTTTTTTTTTTAAAAGCTCCTGGTTTCAAAGGTTTTACTCTTGAGAGAGCTCTGATTACAGCTGTTTGCAGGTCAGTGCCAGGGCTGACTGCAGCCTCCGTCAACCGCAACTGCCATACCTGACAGGTATGCCTTCATTCGCCACATAAGGCACAGCTTGTTAAATACAACAGGGTTCTGATGAGGGAGGATATTTTACATGAACTTATTCACAAAATAACAGCAGTAAAAAAAAAACAAATTCATTGAAATGCATCATAAAAACGACAACGCATAACAGCCTATGAAGGATTGTTAGTGACTAAAAATAGTCCATACTCAAATGACAACCCAAAAATGTCGGCAACATAAGAAACTAAAGGAAAACAGTTGAAGACCGTTGAGACACCGTGGCCAAAAATCGCCTGTGTGTCTTCATCAGGTCCTTACCAGCACCCAGCAGACAGGGTGTGTGTTTGTGTGTGAGAGAGAGAGAGAGAGAGAGAGAGAGAGAGAGAAATTAAGGCCATT
>NW_023339762.1:3986050-3986239 GCF_004916995.1 Morone saxatilis | reverse complement strand
AGAGAGAGAGAGAGATTGTGTTGAGAGGGGTCAACAGAGGTCCAGCTTCATCAGCTGTGATGTCAGAGCCCAGAGGTCACTGTTGGTGCAACCCGATTGGCCGCTGGCTTTTAGGACTGCTGAGGAACCACCTCCATCATCTTCTGACACATGACTGTGGTCGAGACTGCAAAACACACACACACACAC
>NW_023339762.1:3985646-3985904 GCF_004916995.1 Morone saxatilis | reverse complement strand
AGACGGGAATTCCGGTGGCGATGATGCCAAAGCCGATCGCACACTCCACTGGAGTCTTCCAGAAGGAGACGATGATAAGGAAGATGCAGGCCAGCACGAAGCTCACTGGCAGCAGAATATTCACCTGCAGGGAGAAGATTCATGATCATCAGTTCCACCACACTCTCTCTTGACTTTCTTGAGAGTCAGATAAAACCACACTGTTGTTGTTTTGGATTAATCAAACAATATGCTTGTTAAATAATGAGCTTTAGAGGT
>NW_023339762.1:3984570-3985595 GCF_004916995.1 Morone saxatilis | reverse complement strand
CAGTCTCTATGCTAAGCTAAGCTAGGGTTTAGCAAAGTGCAACCAAAGTACACGCACCAGAGGACCTCAGTGACCCAGTTATGGTATTAAATATTGTAACTGTGCAGAGCCATCAAAGAAATGACAAAGATTTGGAATTGCATGTCAGTGAAGTCAGTGTAGCTATGTCTCCTTTTAGCTCGTTTAGGTCTCCAGCAACTCTTGAGAGAAATATTTGGGGGTAGGGGGTGGCGCAGGGCACACAATCGACTTGTGGTGGTAACTGCCGGTTGTAGGGCTGGCAGTGGCTGACTGGGAAATTTGAAGACATCACCCAACCCTAGATTGTAGCCATTTTAAAGACTGTGCCCATATACTGTTATATACTTTTGGTCAAGAGATGTTTTTCAGAATTAAGACTATATTCCTTTAGCTCTGATGAAGGTACATCTTAATGCTATGGCTGTGTGCTTCCAGCTTTGTGGCAGCAGATTTGGAAAGGCCCTTTCCTGTGTCACCATGACAACACACCTGTGCACAAAGCCAGGTCCATAAAGAAATGGACACTTTCTGAGTTTGGCGTGAAAGAACTTGACCAGTACCCCGTTTAATCAGTCCTTTTGGATAAACTGGACTGTCAACTAAGAGCCAGCCCTTATCCCCCGACATCAGTGTTGGACCTTGCTAACACTCTTGTCGCTGAATGGAAGCACATCCCTGCAGCCAGGAATCCAAATCTGGTGGAAAGCCCTCAAAGAAAGTCTGGGAAGTCTGGTCAGGTGACCACATACTTTTGGCCATGTAGACTGAATGTGTACTGAAGATATTACCAATCTACCAAGTTGCTGATGCCTCACCAACGTGATTAATTAGTACCTCTAATTGTGTGATTGTCTGGCAGCTCTGCGCCGAATCCATTCAACAGCAGGAATGTGACGGACAAAGAAAGGAGAAAGAAATAGAGTGGGAGAGTGGAAGAGAGGGATGGAGGTCAGCAGAGAGACAGTGCCACCACTGTCCCACCACTCAGTCACACACACACACAC
>NW_023339762.1:3984259-3984547 GCF_004916995.1 Morone saxatilis | reverse complement strand
CACCCAGAGTGCTGGCTAACAGATCTATCTGCCTATTTCACTTCACTGCCCTAACAGACTCCGCCTCGGACCAAAATACAACGGCGTGCCAGCGGGCGGATGAGTAAAGTCAGGGCTCTAATAAGGGACACACACACAGCATCACACATGAAAGCTCACACACTCACACTGCAAACGAAGTGCAACAATGGCACAATGGTCTTCTGTGTGTTGGAGAGTCCTGCAGCAACTAGTCTAGTCAGGAGGTATAGTGCTCTTCCTCTTGTGCGTACACGCACACACACACAC
>NW_023339762.1:3981106-3984243 GCF_004916995.1 Morone saxatilis | reverse complement strand
ACACACTCACACACATTCACACACTTCTACCCAGCAGGCCTCAACACCAGCTGACAAGCATCCAGCTTCTCTTCTGTCTGTTAATCTGCGATCAGTCCCTATTCATCTGAGCTCTGCTGAATGGATCTTTGTTGGTCGGACGAGCCAAAGAAGAAACATTTCCTGCTGCCAAAGCTAACTCGAGTGGGAGCTGATGGTGACAAAGACTTTCATGTCCACTTGTCTCCCACTGTCTGTGTGTGTCTGTCCATGATCATCATCAGAACATCGGGGAAACAAGCCTAACCCATACACCAGTACTGCTTGTTTCTTTCTTTCATTCTGACTGGTTGACTCCATCACGTCAAGCTCACCTTGATTGGTCGCTCCAGCTCTGGCTTCTTATAACGGAGCCACATCATTCCGACGATTGCCATGGCGATGCAGAGCCAGTTGAAGAAGCTGAAGAAGTTTATGACGGAGAAGATGTCGTTGGAGAAGGCGTAGAGCAGCGTCATCAAGCACTGGACAGAAAAAAGCAATTAGGAGAGCAATGCAAATCTTCTTTCTGGTAAAGCTGTGTGCTTTACACATACACACTAACTCTGTTGCTGAGGATGCCCTGCAACAAAAACAAAATGCTTTCCTTCCTAAGCCCCGCCCCTTTTTGCTCTGCGCTCCAATAACAGAAGTCTGTCAGAACCTCGCTTAGATAGATAGATGTGCTAGGTTGATCTATGTTGAAAATAAAAATGTTGAAGATAGTTAAAAGATAAAAGCAACATACAATCACATCCAAGTTATCTAATGTTAGCAAAAGCAGAATTATCCCAATACTCCCATCACCACTGCAGTGGTCCCCTCCTGATTTAAAGGACTAAAAAAAGTTATATACTATTATATTGTAAGATATCGGTGTTTCAGTGTACAGTAAATTAGAGTACATACAGTGAATATCAATGAGGGCAGCGGGGTCAGCAGGGTGGGGTGGATCATTGACAGCAAACTGGGCAGGTGACCCTCCCGGGAACCCACGAAGAATAACCTGATGGGAAAGGAAAGACATGGACACTGGGTATGAACAGATACATTCTTGATGTTTGTGCAGGTGTTTTTGAGCTCTGACTGTTTCCCCAAACCTGGTTACTCCACACAAATGACTAAATGTGTGTGTGTTACCTGGATGATGTGAACAGAGAGCCGTTGACTGATCCAAAGCAGGACAGACCTACAAACACCGGGATGATCCATGCCATCGGACCTAGGTGTTGGTTACCAAAATCCTGGAGGACACACACACACACACACACACACACAGTACAGATGTGTAAATAAGTCTAGTAGTAGTAGATGCAGTCACACCAGAAAGTCTTAAAGAGAGAAAGCATTGAAATATTGTTCAGACGCTTTTCAATCGGTCAGTGGCATAAATTTGCTGAAGTTAAATTTGATGACCATACATTGGTGCAGCTTTACTTTATCTGAAATATACTGACCACAGTAAAATGTTGACATTGGAAATGCTGGCTCTAACTCTGCTAATAACTCTACATGTTGTATAAGTAGAGCATATCCAGAGGGAAGCCAAAGAGCTATGATTTAGGCAACTGATCAATGATTTACAAGGAAAACATTTATGATCTCTGGGTCTGTGTGTTCAGCTTAAAAGGTCACTAAATAGTAAAATGTATCTGCTGTGTTCGGCGCTGTTTATACGAAGAAAGAAGCTCAAAGTGTGTGCACTCACCACAGCCACGGCCTGTGAGCCGAGCATCTGCTCAGGGGTGAGGGTGGTGAAATATGCCAGGTTGGTCAGAACGTACACCGCTGTCACAATGGGCAGAGAGATGATGATGGCACGAGGAAGGTTCCTGGGGAAAATACACAAACACTCTTAGTTACAACCAGTGACCAGTCTGTATTTGATCATAAAAGCATACAAGTCACTTATTAACACTCACTTGTAAGGCTCAATCATCTCCTCAGTGACAAAATTCAAGTAGTTCCTGTAAGCAACAATCAAAGACATTGTCCAGTTAGGTAGCAAACCTGCAACTTTTACACACAAAAAAAATCAACTTTATTTAGAAAAGACAAGAAATAGAGACTCAGAGAGACTTTATTGATCCCCAGGGGAATAAACTCACAATCTAGTTACAATCTAGAAGGTAGGCTGGGTGAACATTCAAGAGTCTTCTATTTAATTGACTAATGATCCATTGTTTCTATATGTTCGTTTCCATCCTTCGACCATATTGGGGCACTAACAAATTAATCATGAATGATGAATTTGTCTGATCCTAAATTGGAAACTGGATCATCAATGGGCAGTGCAGTGGAACATGATCACACAGGCAGGTGGATGTGTTAACTCACCAGCCACCGTAGGCAAAAAGGCCGCTGTAGAGGGCCAAGCCGAGGCTGCCAAACTCATATTTTGACCCTTTGAAGGAATTTTCTGGAAGAAGACCATCTGTGCCACCTGGAGAAACAGGGAGAAAGAACTGGGTTAAGACAAAAAAAAAGGCCAAATCCGTCTGTCTGCATTATTGCTCTGCAGGCAAGTAACCAGACAGTCTGGAGAACCTGAAATGTGGAACTATAAACAAAACAATGATCTGTATTTACCCAACACACCAAAAAGCCTTTAAGGGGGGTGGGGGCTTAAATGTGTCTCAGTATGCGGATCAGTGAAGGCCTGCAGAATGAAATGGAGTTAAGACCGGCTGAGAGGTCAATAACTGAGACTGTGGCATGACTCTGTGGATCGACCTGAGGCATGGTCGGATCACACCACAGACAAACAGAAGGGGCCCCAGGAAGAGACAGACAGAGAAAAGTTGGTGGTTTATTGCCTTGCTCACGGGCAGGGCAACAGTAGTTGAGGGACTATTTTACTTCTATTATTTTAGCCGTTTATTACCCTTTCCTTTGGCAGTACGCTTTAGTGACAGTAGAGAGTGACAGGAAAGGAGGGGAGAGAGAGGAGGGACGGCACTGGGTGCACTGCAGGACGGACTCAGCCTTGATATGTGGTCCATCCCGATTTATGACATTTTGATCAGAACCCCTCTTTGCGACCTCCGGGTTGCTAATGGTTTGAGGGGCTCTGTGCCACATTCCTCACGGAGCTGCTCCTCACAACACACACACACACA
>NW_023339762.1:3971889-3981006 GCF_004916995.1 Morone saxatilis | reverse complement strand
CACACACACACACATTCTCAGACACAGCGACGGTTGCTAAACCAACAGCCTGGGGCAGTGTTGGTACTGCGAGCGTTAGCACTAAGCCACTGTGCAGCGTGGGAAACGCCCTATTACTGCGCTGCTAACAAACAGATGTGTGACCACAGCATCCTATGACGCTGATGCCCCACCTGCTCAATGCTGCTCTACATACCAGCCTGACATGGGAGCTGTGCTCAGGGTTTCCGGGTACTGGCCTGTACCACTTCTAAGCTCATGTCTATAGTTGAGGTATTTATGTTTTTTTCAACTTCAACTTCAAAAAGCACCAAAATGTCAGTTAGGTTGAAGTAATCACATTCAGGAACTTTCTCCTAAATAGAATAATCAGAAATGAGGTTTTTTGAAAGCTTTCAAAACTTTTTATACAATTCTCTGTCTTTATTATGGTTGTTTAACATATTTTTAACAATCAAACATACTAATAGGCTTGTTTTTAACAAATTTAGGGTTCCCTTCCTTGTTCTTTTAACTCTTTTTGTTTTAACTTGTTTTATTGGCTCTTGTGTTCAGATCTTCACTGTGCTCTAATCTTGTCAGATTTTTAGATAGATATAAACCTAATTAATAATTAATTTTAAATAACAGTTTGATTTAGTTTTCTCTGCAGAAATGAATAAAATGCTGAGATAAAGGACTGCTGTATGTATTTGATGTTTTATTTTAAGGTTGTCTTCCACCTAATTCAGAAATCCTAGCAGCTGTGGCGACGCCTAGAGCCATTGTTTGCTCTTAAATAAATTACAGTGCGTGGTGGTCCATTTTGATTCAATTTACGGTTGTGTTTTCATGTCAACAAAAATGTCACTTCTTTTAAACATCAAAGTTGTTTCCCACACTGATATGTGCAAAGGAGGGTGTTTTTTTTTAACAAGATAAGAACTGATGGACACATCAAGACCTCATGTGGCTAACATACACCTCAGGCCTTGGTCCCCATTTCTTTAAACACAGATAAACAGAACCATCGCTCAGGACCGTCTGCCTCCAAACCTACAGCTCACCTCACATCTCAGCGACACGTTTGACTTGTTCATAACCTTTCCAGCTTCTATTGCGGTAAAGTCTGACTCATCCCTGACTCCTGCTCCTCCTTCAACCCTGCTCTGTCCAGCTATTATTCAGTGATCTGACTATGTATTAGAAACTAATTTGTGGTGGAAAAACACAAATATGTCCTTCCTTCATTGTCTCAACTTTGCTCATACACTCTGCCATTTACAGTTTTATTCCTTCTTCTGTTACTCCCCCATCACCTTCCACCACACTGGTCAGGAAACACCCTGAAATGCAATCAGCTGGTCACATGATACCAGTGCCAGGCAGTGACAGTGAGAAACACACGGAATGAAATATGCATACAACACACACACACACACACACACACACACACGTGCACACATGCCAACAGAATAAAAGACAATTTCCTACCTCTTTAAATTAGGACTGGTTTAATAATAGGGGTTAGAAAGATTGAAGCACTTAATGGAGTCTTTTGCATTAAAAAGCACAATGACTATTTACTCAAACCTCATTGGTTTTGTCTAATACGCTCTTGTTCTACAAAGCATACACCTTAAAGCTGCAGTAGGTAAATTATATTTTGACATATGTGCTGAAACTTTCACTATATCCTGACAAAAAAAATGGTGTGCAAGAATCTACGGGGCCTGAATGAAAACAACCAATCAGAGCTGAGAAAGATACCGAGGTTTTTATAAAACTTACCTGCTGCAGCTTTAGAGAAATAGTAAAAAGTTTTGGGAAATACACAACAACAACAAATTGGATTCTTTTAGTTAATTAGCAAGCTTTAGCAGGTACTATATGTTTGAAGCATTGAGTGAGCCGGGCTAGCTGTTTCCCCCTGCAACAAGTTACAGAAGGAGGAGGATTACAGAACAGGTATTGCGCATGAATTTGGTGAATTTGATTAAGAAACTCACTTTATGTGGATGAAGCTCAGTCTAATAGCAAATCTTCACTATCTGGCTGCACGCTTGGCAGTGACTCAGTTTCCATTCAGTTAAAAGAGGCAGTGGATCAGGTAAAAGCTAAGGCATTACGTGGATCAGCCCTACTCTTAAGGCTGAGATGAATGGAACCCTCCCACTGCACAAACACACACCTTTTACTCATGAACACCTCGGGCAGAGCTGTGCCGCTCTATAAACCAGCAGTGCAAAACCATTTTAAGACGTCAACCAGGACTTTAACACGAGGTCCGAAAATATAGATCTGTGAGTGTAACTGTGTGTTTTATTAAATAAACAATGTTAGTGTGGGGTAGATAGAGAATAAGAAGGAGAGAAAGGAAATCCCTGAAGGTGAAACTGAAGTAAATCAGAGGGAAGTTTACGTAGCCGGTCAACAAGAGATCAGTCTCTGTGAGCGGTTCACTTCCAAACAGTGTGGGCAGGTGTCAGACTGAGTTTACTGAAGCTAATCAGATTACAATGTCCACTAATCTGAGACAGCAGCAGACTCTGACCTCACACACACACACACACACTAAGGGTGAATACGTTGTGTATATAACAATAGTTTATGATGAATTAGGACGGGCAGAGCAGCGTGTATGTGCTGTCAGTTTAGTTTAACTTTACCAAACTCAAATCACCATGGTGACTAGACAGAAACTGCCATATATCTCCACATTTATACTAACTGAGACAGAGAACTTGTACAGGAATTCCTTCTATGATATTAAGTTCTGCTCTTTTCTATTCATTATCAAGATGTGCCAATCAGATAGACAAAAACAAAATATATATATTATATATATTAAAAATATATATAATCTGATACGATCCATTAACCTAAACTTTTACACAAATGGTTAACTAAATTGGTGCTATGTATTTTTTTAAAAAGACTGCATCGGACTGGTGTCGGTATTGGCAGACACTGAAGGTTGCAGCATAGGTATCAGACAGAAAAAGTAGTATTGAGCCATCCCTAAACTTTATGCCTCTGTGTAATGGAATATTTACATCTTTCCTGTCTAAAAACTTTGCATAAAAATAATGTTACAAAGTTCCTGAATTGGGGTGTCCTAGTAGCTAACCTGGTAAAGCTGGCGTTCCTTGATTGTTTCTGTAACTTGACCCACTGATAAAATTCCCCAACTTTCCCACACCTTTCGCCAAATGATTTAATTTATTTAAGAGATCCAATGACTATCTATAAATACCATTCTGTGTCTCACTTTCTTCCTTAATCAGATCTTTCACCAATCTCCGCTCCAGCTGTAGTGGTGCTACAGTAAAGAAAGCCTGTCAGGTGAGTTTGTTGATGTAATCACAGCCACACACCCAGTCCTTGTTTAAATCCAGATAATCTGAGGTGTCTCCGTTATAAACAGTCATTAAAAACACTGTGATGAAGAAGATCAGTGTTAAAGATTTAAGAGTGCCATCAGATTACACAAGCTTACTTTTGAACCTACACTTAATAAAGGACTAGAATTACAAATGAGTAGAATTACTCTTCATGCTCCAGCTGCACACCTAAACAGGCATTAGACAGGCAGGGTTTGCATTCAACTTATGTGGCTTAACTTTACTCAGAGAATGATCAGTTCCTCCTTCCACTGAGGAGAGAACAGGGGGAGGATCAGTTCGAGCTCATGCTTGTTATTTAGTCAAGATTGACGGGCTCTAACTTTATCCACTGGAATTAGGGGAGCACAGACTAAAGAAGATTTTTGAAAAATAAACTTACTAGCAATTCATCATTGGGAAAATGGTCAGTAACTTTGGGCAGCTATAGCTATAAGCTATAAAGTAACGTGTGATCATTGTACAGATTTGGGACGAGACAGTGGGCTGAATTTCAGGCGCCTATTTAAAAAAATGAATGATTCAACTGAATGAAAATCCACAAAAGTCAATTTGCTTTACTATCAAAGTGGCCAAAGCTCAGGTTGTTACTTTTTAAACGGATAAACTTTCCTGAAAATATGTCTACAAAAGGTCACAGAATAACGTCTGCAGTCATTAATATGACATACATTGGTCTGTGAAGCTGACTGTAAATGGATCAACTGCGTTCCTCATTTTACTGCTCAATTTGATTGTTTTGTCAAATGTAGTGGTAAATTAAGGCCTCCTACATTAGCCATGAGGTACATTTACACATTTGATATAAGCAAATGTTACATTTTGTCTGGATTAAATATGTTAATAGTGTTCAGGGAAATACTGTTTATTTGTTGCATTCATGTTTGGAGGCTACATAAGAGGCTATATATTTGAATATTTGGGCAGAAGTCTACATACAATGTCTCTACATTTGATTCCAATTCCTAACATAGGAAGACTATCACCAACAGAACCTTTTACACTGCTGAATTACAGAGCGTGCAAGTACTTAGAGCTTGTTTACCATCATTATGTCCACACACCCATCAGACCACACACTGGCTTTAACAGGCCTTACATCAGGGTAACTTTGTCTCTCTAGAGAAACTAATTAACTAGCTTTTTCCATAAAGCTGACAGAAAACTGCCTGTCTCTATACAGAGGGCATGGTTTATTTAACGGGACAGTGGTCCATTAGGGATAGAGAGATTATTGGCCTTGACTTATCTGATTGCTGATAAAATAAGTACATCTTACAGTGTGCTACTTTGGCTCTGATGCAGACGTTTGTCACCACTCTTTAGTCTCGCTTAATGTCCCGCCCACAGCACTCTCTTTTTAAACGTCATGAGTAATAGTAGAGTCTCTTTTGCAGCATATCCTTAAATTACTCAGATTTCTTTTTTACTCAATAAAAGTAGCATTACTGCAGTGTAAAAATAAGTACAAAAGTATTAACGTCAAAATATACTTAAAGTACCAGTTGTAAAAAAGCAGAATGGCCCAAAGGTTTGTATGTTTTGTCTGGACCCTCTACTACTGATCTCTGCCAGTGAAAAGCCGGCTTCCAGAAGCCACACACTGTATCTCTCCCCCTCTTACACTCTATATAATTTAAACCTCTCTCTGTCTCTCTCCCTCCCTCTCTTTCACCCCAACCTTTCCTTTCTCCAACCCCCCTCAGCTTCATCGCTTTCTAGCCCACTTCTGAACAATTCCAGTCAGTGTTGAGGTCCTGTTTGCCCACCAGTCAGCTGATGTGAGACCTGTGACCTCCCGACCTCCGCACAAACAGACGCTCAGTCAGTTCAACCACTGTGCATGTGTGCGATGATGAAAAAAAAATACTTGATTGTATTGACTCCATTGTGTAAATCATAAAATTATTATATTCTTTAAAAAAAAAAAGAAACTTTGAAATTGTATTTAGCACTGTAATACTTTTTGGTTCTTCCATTTAAATTTACAATTAGACAATTGTGTGGAGTGCTCTAGATGCTTTGAGCTTTGATCTGTAGGTTTGGTGTTGCAGTTTGAGTTAAACTGTCTTTTGACTTGTCTTGTCCCTGATTTTCAAAGCTGAACCTTACAGCTTGGCTAGGGTCAATGTCAGGTGTGAGGCCAAAGGGTAAGAGGTCATATGTGAGCTCCAGACAGAGGCAGCACACAGACAGGTTACTGATCTCTACAAACATCCCTCAGACTGTGTGAACTCCACTTCAGTTTAAACTCTGTGACTTTTCACTCTTTTTCCTCATAGTCTCTCTTTAAACAACAATTTACTTTGAGTAAAAATCTGACTAAACTGACTCTGCTGTCAGCTTCCAGCTACTAATCTGTAACTCTGTTTGCTTTGTCATTACATTTAATCTGCAAGTCTCGGTCTGTGCCTCACACTGACTCATTAACATTCAACACACATGCTTGTTGATTTCCCTTTTAGATGGTTTCCCCTCGAATTTTCTTTGCCACCAAAGCGCAGTTTCCCTCTGATCTAATGCTGATCTATAGAAATGTAGCGCTGCTTTCTGTTTGCCTCTGTGTCTCTCTCGGAGGAGTACAGCAGCCGTCAGCTCCCCTGGAGACAGGACGAGAGCCAGCCATAGGAGGGGAGCACGGCTTGGCAGCAGACACACACAGGTTGCAGGGGGCATATAAGCCTGCAGTTACCTGAGAGAAGTTTTATTTGTCATTGGAAAGGAAGAAGAAAAGTTATTATGCCACTTTCAATATTTAGGACTGCAAACCATAGTAGTCCAATTTCCATGACATGAACCCAATGAACCCCAAAGTCTTGGCTGAGAGTTGCACAGTCTTCCTCTAGGGGGCAGAGTCTGATTCCCCGAGCTCACATCCTGTCTGTATTAGTCACAATATGCCTTCTTCAGTAAACCTTCAATGCTCTAAAAGTGAATGGGACACGAGTTGCTGCTTGTTCAGACTGTTTGTGTGACTCAGACATCTTGTAAATAATGAGTACATTTTCAAATGAAAGGAGCCGTGTTCTACTTAAGAGCTATTGTGTCACTTCACAACATCCTGTGGCCTTAATGAGGCTTCGGCCCCGCTCCAGGAAGCTGAACACCGGCTACTCCGATTCCACAGATTCACTGCTCGCATGGGACAAAGACAACAGGGCAGGTTGAGATCAACTTGGCCAGAATGGATTACAATGCCGTACAATGCTCTACAATGCGGTGACTGGGGTTCAAACAGAATCTCCACAGTTGAAGCTCATTTGTCTTTGATTTCAGGAGTTTTTCATTAAATTAGAGAAAAGAACATTTTTTTTGAGGGGTTCCAAAAACTAATTTCACAAATTATGGAACCTTTTTTTAGACATTAGAGTGAACATCCAGCTGCCTATGTAAACTGTCTAACTTTTTTATACCTCTTTACCTACTGTGGGGTGTACATACTAGATGGACATAAGCCCTTGTAATTATTACCAATTTTAATGTCACTTCGGTACTGTCATCGGTACGTCTTTTTTGTTAAAAATAAAAAAAATTATTTAAAAAGGAAAAAAAATAGTTTCATAGAAAGACACAGAACTGCTCAAGTCAAATAAACCACTTCCAGTTTCAGGGTGGGTCTGCACGATATTGTAAAGACATCATATTGCAATTGTTTTGACAGATATTGTGATTGTGATATGTATCTCGATTAGTGTGGGAATGATCATTTCTACATCGAAAATTTAACTTGCAGTCTCTACCAAACAAACATGTTTTCTTACCTTTTGAGAACAAGATTTGTAGGCCAGGCCATCTCTCACACACTGTACCTTTATCAAACAGTTTCAGCTTCTGTTAATTTGCATATTGCACTTGCATGGTGCCCCGGTCTGCAACATTCTGAAACCAGTTCACACCAGTGCAACTGGACGAGACAGTGCATCGNNNAACTCCCAGCTTTTAAGGCTTTTTATGTAGCTGGATATAATTTGTAGCGTCTTAAAATAATAGATAATATATAAAATGAGGATAGTGACTTACTTGTACATATTAAGGCTTGTGTCAGACACATTCAAACAGCTTTCAAGGGTGTTTCTTTGATTTCTTGAACACGTTACCATTAAAAGTGATTTTAATTCAAATTGTAATACAGAGTTCTCTTTTTAAGAAATCTTTATCCAAGACCTTTCAAGGACATTTCCCGGGAGATTTGTGATTAAGTGATTAAGTTTCATTACAGGCAGGTGGTCAGCGTTTACGGGACACGTCGCATTAGCTCACTTTCCACTGTTCTCAGTGTTTTTTTTTTCTCTGGTGATTTAACAACAGTTTGCCACAGTTTTTTCTCTAACCTAGGTTTACGTAGGGGATCTGAGTGAGGGGCTAAAATACAGTTAATGTTTCAGGGACAACATAGATTATTTCCAGGAAATGTTGGTCATTTACTGACTGGAAAAGTAGTCTTTAACTTTCCAGGTTCTCCAGGATGCATGGGAACCCTGTAGTAGGTTTTCATTGTAAAGATTATATTACTGTTTAGAAGCGAGTTTTATGCTCGACACATGCCCTATTTTAGTGGGTATTTATTCACTTTCTCTAACAATGTGTATTCGAAAAAGTATTGTGCATTCAACAAAATACAGTGTGATTTTATGATAAAATACTGATAAATAACTGATAAATAGTATTGCCAGTGTACAGAAATTAAACTAAAGAGAATAAATCATATTTAGGTGCTATGCTGGTAGGACTGAGTCATATTGAATTGAATTCAAATAATGAACTGTGTATTGTTGTTATGCATTATATAAAACTAAACTTTTATGATAAATAATTTAGTTTTTTGTTTGTGGTTCATTAATTAAAGATAATTAATGTATCTACTTGTAGTGCTGATGTGTAAATCCTGTAGGTCTCATACTTTAGAACTGTTGGAAGGCGTGTTACTCGTGGTGAGGGGGCCGTTAAAGAGGCTCATGTCCTTTGGGTGGGGCGACTCAACATGTACATGTCAGGGCTCGTGCGAAGTACCTTGGCCAATCTTGATGAAGCCGATGATGATGATGAGTCCGAGCGCCAGGAGCTTGGCCGCGGCGAAGAAGTCCTGCACCCTGGTGGCCGCCTTCACACTGTAGCAGTTCACAAACGTCAACAAGACTGTAGAGGGAGAGGGAGAGAGGGGAGAGTGTAAGTGGCGGCACCCTTATAAGCGCTTTAGTGTGCCTCCCCTGTTTGCTGTCATCAACCACATGAAAAAGGCCCCCTTGCGGCTCTCAAAGCACGCTGGGAGCTGCAGAAGAATTCAGAGATGGTAAACCAATTCTTAAGGGAATCAAATCCTTTTCAGTCTCTTTTACCCACACATGTACAGAGCTGGTAACCACCCCCTCCTGAACACACACACACACATTCATTGGGTTGTCGAAGCGGGCCCTAATTCTGTTCTGGACCCCATTAAAAGTGATTAACTAAAGCAGCAGGTCCCTTCAGAGCTCCTAAATCAGGTCGGGGGCCACAGCAAAGAGACGAGACTGAGCACAATGAGGCTCTGTGTTAAAGAGATCAAGACAAAAAGAGAGAGAGAGAGCCTGAGTACAGTAGAGGGCTGGACACACACACACCAGAGGCTGGCATCCAAATTCACACAAGCATACACACACACAACTGGCTAATAATTGGGCATATGTGTGTGTGCATGCGTGCAAGTGAACACACTGAAACATACTGATCTCAATTCCCACAGAAACAGGTCAAA
>NW_023339762.1:3964593-3971864 GCF_004916995.1 Morone saxatilis | reverse complement strand
CAAACCGAACAATAACTTACACCAAGTGTGTTGTGTGTGTTGTGGTGTGTGTAGATCTGGCCTCCAGCCCCTAAGTGACCCTGACTGCCTACACCACAGGCATACACACACACACACACCACACACACACACACACACAGATAACTGAGCCTCTCGGTCCGCAGCTTTGTCATGTGGTCGCAGTCAGGATTTAGCCTTCAGTCAATCTGCAGATTAGGACTAAGGTTACTAGCTGGCACCAATCACACACATACACCACACACACATTATAATATGCCCTACACAATGTCATGTGGAATCATGGTATTCAGAAAAGAGATGGAGTGTGTGAGCTGAATTGGAAGACACTTGTTTGCGTGTAGGCGGCTTCAACAGAAAACAACCCAGACTGGTGCAACAATAGGCTAAGTGGCGATACATCCAGAGTTAATCTTGTTAAGACTCCATAACAAAACAAGGCAAAAGAACAGACAATGTTGTTTGTGAAAGCACACTACCCACTTCGAACTATTTGCAGCTTGAGATTGCACATTGAGCTTTTAAGTCTCCATACATAATCTGCCATGGTTAATATATCCCACACAGTAATTTATTATTTAGATATGATTTTGTAGAAGCAAAGTTATCCTCAAATTTGGAGTTCAAAAAGAGGGCAGTAAATGTAAATTCTAGCAGCGCTAAACGCAATAGATGGTGTCAGGCATAGGAAGCTCCACAAAGCTGCCCCCTGGTGTACGAAAATAAAAACTAAGAGGAATAGATAAATCAGTCAATAAATGAATGAATAATAAATAATACACAAAAATAAGAGTTCTTTAGCATGTTGTTTTGTCCATATATTAGCGACCGATCCCTTCTCTCCAGAGGCCTGTAGACATCGTAAGATTGGAATTTCCCCATTGTGGGACTTTTAAAGAAATATTTTATCTTATAAACTTTGTTTTTTTGTATGCAAAATATATACATCCATTGACATAAAAGTGTACCATTTAGAATACACCATAGTGACCTTGTTCACTGTCCCTCACTGAAGCAGAGAGATGAAAAGAAGAAGATGAGAAGAAGGCAGGTTCTAATTAGAGAACTGGTCTTCCTGCTGTCCTTCTGTTCTCTGTTTGAGGGGAATCGTTGTAGATCAACAACCCACGAACCCCTCCAGTTCTCTGTACAGGCAGAGATATAAACAGGAACATACAATGAGAGGCTCCTTTCCCTCTGAACTCCAAGCCAGCTGCTCTTCCTCCTCATCTTCCTCCTCTTTTGCTCATCTTTGTGGTCTTCAGCTGCTCTGATGTATTTGTTTGGTGTTTCAGACATTTCAGACAAAGGACTTATATCCGTGTGACTCCTGTTTTGACTCCAATGTCCTGTCTAAACTGGTTTGTTTAAATACATATTGGGAGTGCACCTTGTTTCACAATTCATACATGCTACACACTATCTCACAATACAGTTAAGGTAACTCTGACAAAGTAGGAAAAATGACATGTCATTTGCTGATATAGTAACATGTACAATCTGCAAACATGTCATGTAAATGTATGTTACAAGGCAAAAGGTTGATAGAATTGGACTTATAAGTTCAGTGTGTAAGAAGCTGCAGATTGTAACTGACCGAACATTGCTCAGATATGTATTTCACAACCTGGGAATGAGAGCGGGCTGTGCAATGTGAAAGAAGAACTAGGGTGGCGGCGAAACAACACAAAATACCCTATTTAGAGCCAGTGTTGGTTTGTTCATTCTGGGCTACTGGCAGTTCAACATGGCAGACTCCATAGAAGGTGACCCCCGGCCTCTATAGATACAAACAGCTCATTCTAAGGAAATGTTATAACCTGTGTATATATACACACACAATAATTATACACTAATACATACCTATGCATATTATATTCCATTTTTGCAATCAGATCCTTTTAAATGTTACACACTGGACTAAAAATAGCTTGAAAAAAGCTCTGTTTTGGGGCAGTTTAATGCCTTTATAGCTGCAGTAGAAAGATGACAGGAAATGAGGGGAGAGAGAGAGATGGGGACTTATGCAACAATTTAAGGACCCCAGTTGGACATGAACCAGCAGTACTTTAACCCCTAGGCCACCTGGGTGTCCCTGTACACTGTAGTAAAATATACTCAAAATAAATAGAATAAAGTAAAAGCAGATAAATCCTAAAGAGTCCTGAAGACCTTTTAAACAGGCAAAAAGTGAACTCATAGCTTTAACACAGGCCCGTTTTGCTAGTTCAGTTTCATCTTAGTCACACATATTCTCAACTGCTTCTAAACAAAACACACTTTAAAGCAGCATTAATGGATTTTTTTTGGCCACTCGGGGGCACTGACGTCACCTTATAAAATAGATTTGGCAAACAAGTTAGCAAAAAGCTCCCTACTTACTACTTAAATATTGATACTCTTGACTATTGCGATACTGTATTGATTTTCAAAAACACTGTATCCATTTTTGTGTTTAAACCCCCGAACCAGGAGATAGCTGTGTGTGTGACAGGTGTTATGCATGCTACTGTTCCAGGCTTTCCAAAAACCTCAGCAACAATAACAAGCAGTCCTAAAAAGTTCTCACGCACGTGGACAATGTTGGGTGGATAGATTGTTTATATGTTTGTGCATTTGATGATTTCATTGGTCAGCCTGCATGCAGGTCCCTCATGAGAGAAGCTGGAAACAGAGTGGATATTACTACAGCTGGAAGGAGAGGACCTCTCCCACACCCACGCCGCAGTGTCACGTCTTTGTTTACGAACATTTTCCCGTCAGTGCAGCGTTCCCTCTCATATCTGCAACCCTGCGCTCTGTGGTAAAAATGTTAGGAATCTCTTTTCATTCATATAGTGTGTGGTCAGCACTAAAGTAAATCAATACGACAAGGAGCAGTACTGTAAAAGGTGCCATGTCAAGACAAGATATTAGCACCATAGAGGACCAGCACTGAGAACAGTCGGGACTCTGCAGTTCACAATGTGCCAGTGGGTCAGACTCTGTTGGAAAATGGAAAACTAGTAAATAGGAATGAAAAATCTGCAGAGAAAACAAAAACTAAAGCCTGAAGACGAAACATCCGTCTTGCAACATAAAGCAGCAACATGTGTGTGACATATGGTCTTGATTTTGACAAACTAGCACTTATAATAGTGCCAGTGTTGCTACATCTCCAGTATAGTCTGAGTTGGAGCCTTTTCATGCGCATGCTTGCATGCATAAATGCATACTTAAATACACACTGATACATGAATTGCCCATCACAGAATATAGCCAATAAACAATATGTATTGTTTGAAGATTATAAATGTTGCTTCATAATCTCTCTAATGGTTAAATTTTACAAAAAGAGGAAGAGGGAATTTGTCACGTTACAAACAAAATATCCACTAGTTCTATCCTACATGTACGTCTATCAGAGCAAGTAACTTTAACTTTAACATTAGATATGTTAAAATGTGTAGTTTTCTATTTAAAATAAAGCCGTACCCACCCGACTGAAAATGCTGACATTTCCTTTGCATAAGTAACAAATATACAATTTTGTTATTAAAAAAGATAATTTCCTAAAACAGCTGGGCACTGTAGGTTTTTAGCAAACATTACCCAAAGAAGAGTAAATTGTGCATTTCTTGGAGACTATTTTCAGCTGCGGATTAATACACATGGATCTACTGTCTCCTACATACTTGGAATGGAAGGGGGAGGTGAAGGGCTTGTAATCTGCAACTACAGCGCTAGATGCCACAAATCCTACACACTGGTCCTTTCAGCAACAACAGCCTCCCACAGTGACAAAAAATAACTCCTTCATTTGTTCCCATGTCTCTTGGGGGCCTGTGGGAGCTGTTGTACAAGTTTACAAAGACAGACAGACATGGATTATGGAATGTTTTTGTCTCCTGATCCGGGGCCCGACCTGAGATGAAGCTCTTGCATTCTTCAGGTTTTGTGCAGACGGACAGAGACAATATCAGAACGCACCTTTAGGCGGGATTTGTTGCCAATAAAGGTTGACCGCGTCCATCTGCTCCGAACAAAGGAAATTGTCTGTGTGTGTGTCAGTGGATGTGTTTGTATGTTTAGAGTATTAAGAACATGGCTCAGACTTGTTTTCTGTCTTTCAGCCACATCTACAGTGTGTGTTGGTGAGCCAGAGAGTCTCCTGATTGGTCGTAAGTGACCTCAAATATAAAACTTCAGCACTCGAGGTGAGGCCTGGCTCCAAACACACACTCAGAACTTTGTCACATATTTTGCCACGCCTTTCCCAGGAGCCTCATTATTTAATTGTCTACTCAGAAATCTGGGGCATCCTAGGACGCAGTTGGATGTGCAGCATTTACAAGCATTCTTTTGGGTTTGGCATCACTGTCATTGTTGACTGTGCTACTGACTGCTTCTCTGCTGGTATCTTATTTCTTTAAACAGCTCTTCTTTGTCAAACATGATCACCTGAAATTCCTCCTGTGGTTTAACTGCACGCCTTTGCATTTGAGAAAAACTTCTTAAATTACAGTGCAGCTTTAACAGGAAGTCTACCCTGACACGCGCAGTTGAAATTCATAATGTAGGAAAACAATGGATCTGGAGGTTAATCAACCACTTGACATTGTCAGTTGGCCAGTCTGAAGATACTCATCAGAGTCAAATGTGGTGCTTTATTAAGGACACAAACTTGCCACTTTTGAATATAATTTTGTCCAATGCAAAACACACTCATGCAACCAAGACCGGGAACAGATTTCCCTGCTAGAGAAGTGTGCAAAATAAAGACTGGAATTACCATAACATGTTAATACTTCACTTTCAACATTTGCATAGCCGAGGATACAAAGTGACATCAGCTGCTGACAGAAACGTTACATTCCCTGAATGAGTGAGTGACACCCAACATTTAACTCCTGACTCAGAGGTTTCTGAACCCTGGGCTACACAACGCTTTGAAGAGGATGGTCCATAAAATGGTCCAGATCCATAAAATGACACAAGATGTCTTGAATCCCCATTTCTAGGGGCTTCCAGTTCAAGTGCCCTCAGGCTATTATCAGAGTCTCTGAGATTAGAGCGCCATAAAACCAGGCCAGCTGGTTCAGGTGTTGAGTGTTTCCTGCTACTGTGCTGTATTATTGGTATGTCCTTGTCCTTTTATGCAGAGATGAAGCCATGTAGACCCGACCGGGGTCCATCACGTGGGGCCATCTGGTCCCTCAAACCCAGAACAGACTGAAAGAGTGGGACGAGGCAGTGTGCTGGAGGGAAGCAGTGCCGCAGTCCGCCGCTAGAGGGCAGCGAAAGACAGACGCCAGTGAGGAGACGCGGATCTAAAACAGGGGCTGGCCTTGACGGAGGAGGGCCATGATGCTAAATTACACCGTTTCTTTGTACGTGGGTAGAGTAGAGACACGAGAAAGCACGCTTCTCTGACAGACCCACAGACACACCGCTGACTCGTCGTGGCTGAGCCCGGCCGGTATCAGACCACAGAGCGGACCGAACAGAGAGAGGAACGGACCCGCGGGAAAGTGGGAAGCCCCGAGTGAGGAAGAAGAAAGAGGAAACTTAGCCAACGATGTCTGGGCTCAAGAAAAGAAACTCCAATTCCTCGGCAGACAGGGAGGAGGACAAGCAGGTTACGGAGAGGATGCTGTCCCCGGGCAGCGGGGATAAGGACGACTCCAACCGGGGTGGAGCACCGGGAGGCGACGCCAAGAGCCCCGACAACGCCGCCGGAGGAGAGGAGGGGGTCACGCTGAAGAGGACCATCACCCTGGTGAACGGCGTGGCCATCATTGTTGGCACCATCATAGGCTCGGGCATCTTCGTCACACCGACCGGCGTGGTGAAGGAGGCCGGCTCGGTGGGTCTGTCCCTGGTCGTGTGGGCGGTGTGTGGGGTGTTCTCCACGGTGGGAGCCCTCTGCTACGCGGAGCTGGGGACCACCATCAGCAAGTCCGGGGGAGACTATGCCTACATCCTGGAGGTGTACGGCTCCCTGCCGGCTTTCCTCAAACTCTGGATCGAGTTGCTCATCATCCGGCCGTCCTCGCAGTACATCGTCGCCTACGTTTTCGCCACCTACCTCATCAAGCCCCTGTTCCCCGTGTGCCCGGTGCCGGAGAACGGGGCCAAGGTCGTGGCCTGCCTCTGCATCCGTGAGTATCGTGCTGCCCAGGATGATGCAACTTTAGGTGTTATTGTGTTGTTGTTGTTGTTGTTGTGTGTCGTGGTGAAGTTCCACTACCTGTGACTGTATGAACACACACAGACCGGAGGTAACCCACCGACTCATCTCACACACCTCGGTCGGTGCGGTAGGTTTCGTACCACGTGTGGTGATGATGATGAGACACGCGAACATCCTCAAACGCAAAGATGCCGCGTTATTACATCAGGTCCGCTGCTCATAGACGTCCCACAGGAAACAATGCATGCTCGTTTCATTGACACATTCTCATTCATTTCTAAATACATTTACTGAACATCCCTTCATAATAATGCCTTCATTCAACTGTAGAACTGATGGAAAGTCGACCTTATGTCTACAGGTCTAAAGATGCTAATATTATGACAAAGACAACCATAAATCTTATTATTATTATTATTATTATTATTATTATTCTTAGTTTTATTCTCACCAGGGGGCAGTTTGAGTTCCTATTGCCTGACACCATCTTGATTGTGGTAGTTTCTGCCTTAAAGTTATCATACTGCCTCTTGTTTTTGAACTCTAAACTTTTAGAGGATAACTTTGCTTTACGGAAAATATATCTAAATAATAAATACTGTGTGAGATATTAAAATGGCAGATTATGTATGAGACTTAAACTCAATGTGCAATCTCAAGCTGCAAATAGTTCAGTGGTAGTGTGCTTCACAAACACATTGTCTGTTCTTTTGCCTTGTTTTGTATGGAGTCTTAACAAGATTAACTCTGGATTTATCGCCACTTTAGCCTATTGGCACCAGTCTGGTTGTTTTCTTTGACCGCTACACGCAACAAGTGTCTTCCCCCCCCAATTCAGCTCACACACTCCATCTCTTTCTGAATACATGATTCCACATGACATTGTGTATGCATATATATATGTGTGTGTGTGTGTATGTGTGTGATTGGTGCCAGCTAGTAACCCTAGTGCCTAATCTGCAGATTGACTGAAGGCTAAATCCTGACTGCGACCACATGACAAAGCTGCGGACCGAGAGGCTCAGTTATCTGTGTGTGTGTGTGTGTGTGTGTGTATGCCTGTGGTGTAGGCAGTCAGGGT
>NW_023339762.1:3959544-3964493 GCF_004916995.1 Morone saxatilis | reverse complement strand
ACCCCGATGCCAGGCTGATAGGCGAACTGAAGCGGGTCCATGGATGGTCCCACCAGAGGGCGGAGATGGGCGAGGACCAGCCGTTCCAGTGTCTTCATCAAGTGCGATGTCAGCGCCACAGGCCTGTAGCTGTTGAGGTCCTTTGGGTGCGGCGTTTTTGGCACCGGCACAACGCAGGATGTTTTCCACAGTTGTGGAACTCTCCCCAGCTTCAGGCTCAGGTTGAAGACGTGCTCCACAATCCCACAGAGTTGGTCTGCGCAGGACTTGAGGAGCTTGAGGATTTCCAAATGACATAGCTCTATGTACACACAACGAACCATTTACAGTTTTAAGGGTCAGTTAACCTGAATAAAAGAAAACAGCTTATTTTCTCAATTGCTGCTGGCTTATTGGTATTCTTGATATGTGGTGAGAAATTAGCATTATAAGGCTCTTTTGATAGTAAAGCTTGCTGACTAACGCAGATATTGCTAGGTTTGCATATTTATATATATAATATTAAGAATTTCAATAGCAACATCTCATTCTACTGACGGTAGTAACTGACTGAGACATTGTTGCTGGTTGAATTTTTTCAATGCAATTCAAATGAACCATTGTTACCTGTCTTAATTTAGCATGTTAGCATCATAACATTTGATAAGATAAGATAAGATAAGATAAGATATGATATACCTTTATTTATCCCTAGTAGGAGAAATTCAAATTACACACAGCAGCATTGGGGAATATAGTGCAATAAAAAGGGTACAGTGTACATACAATAGTATCACAAATAAGAATGTTACAAAATATAATAGAAAATATAAAACTATAAATGAAAAATATATACTTTATGTAATGTGCAGTACAATGGTGTGCAAAATAAGTAGCAATTCTAGCTGAGGGTAATGCGAAAGTCATTATGTGTGATGGCAATTGGTCATAAACTAGAGAAGTGAACAAAGTAATGGTTTGACCTGATGATGCCACTGGATGGAAAATGAAGGGATCACCAAAGTCTTTAGGATTCATCAACTGGGGATCATGAAAACTATGGTGCCCAGCTGTTTAAGGAAATGTGTGCGCCTTTAAAAAAAATAAAACTGTATGAATGAGACCTTTAAAGATTTATGTCTTGAGTCTTGAGTGCCACAGACTGAGTAGGGAAGTTTTGTGGGGCACACTAATGTTAGCTTAAATACAGAAAGTGTGTCAAAGAAGTAATTTTGTTCCTATGCAAAGAGGACCAATTTTCACGACACCAAAGATTTTCATAAAAGAGATTGTGGAGAAACTAAAACGTGTTAAGCTGTTTGTTGTTGATCACCAAACAGCACCGCAGACAAGCAAGCTGGTCCACCAAAGTTTTCTGACAAAACCAGTTCAGCAGGTTCCCCCTCAGACATAAGAGACCCACGCTGTATGTGCTTGTAAAGTCCCAATGGCAGTCACACTTCATTCAGCCGTTATAAACCTTTTCTTATTTTCCCACTACAAAGACTCATGTGCATGCTTAGAATCACACACGGTGTACAGTTCAAAGCTTTTGGGTCTCCAGTCAGTCTGTCCATTCATACAATTAGGGGAAGCCCAGTAGAGACTGACTGGTGTGTCCCTGTAGACTTAGGCCCATCTCCCCTGCAGCCAAGCACAATAAACACCCCCAGAGGTCGGCTTCAATCGCCATTGCTTTGGTTTGAATTAGGTGGAGACCCAAATCACACCCGGCCGTGGTAAAGGCGTATAAAAGAGTGTAAACAACCCACCCTCAGGACCCCAGGCGTCTGGGTGGGGGCCACCAAACATCCCCTCTCTGTGTCAGGGGGCTTCAAAGGTATCAGTGGGGATAGGGTGGGGGCTGAGACAGAGAGGCAGTGGCCAACAGTTTTCCTGCCCTGGTTCATGCTTGGAGAGGAGCTGGGTCAGGAGGGCATGCAGGAGGAACAGTGGGGATGTATACATTTCTCTTTTATAAGACAGTTTATATAGCAGCACCTTTGAAGGTTTCAGACTTCAGTTTGGTGTTTTCTACCGTTTCAGGTTCGGTTTAAGTTTAAACAGATGTGATGGAAATGAAAATGTATCAAACTACATAGCAAAGCACCGACGTCATGGGGACAGACATGCAAAAACACAAAGAGATACACATCCTTTTTACATCATGCATTACTTTATTGTTATACATAATCTATTATTACATCAGTTTCTTTAAAATCATCTTTACATCTGTATCATGTGACACAGTTGGGTGGTTTTTTAACATTCTCCCCAACAATCCAGGTGGAGTAGTGCATACTGGGAGAGGAGAAGGGCCTTGATAAGCCCTGCAGGGCAGGAATGTTTGCTGCCCACTGGACAAATAAACAGATAAAATATGTACTGCATACAGTTACAACATACATAACATACACCTAAAACATCACACTGAGCTACAGGAGGCAAGGAAAGATGTACCAAGAGAATCATGTCATGAAGAAAATGCAGCATGATGACAGCACTCTGTAATGCCATGTTTAGAAAGGCAGTGATACAAGTCAGGAGACTGTGATACAGAAAACATCACATATCATCTTCAATTGACCCTTCCTAAGGCCCGCCCCTGTTTGGTCTGTGCCCCAATAATAGCTAATCTGCATCAGTCGTTAGCTGGGTAGTTACTTCTGAAAGGTTAATGTTAGCAAAACACTGGCTAACTTACATCAATCAATTTCCATCAATTGTTAGTTAGGGTTAGGCCAATATACTGCCAGCGTATTGCTAACATTAGCTAACATAAGTAGTGACTGTATATATGTCACTATTTTTCCAGCTTCACAATTTAGTTGTCTTTTCAACATAGATTAGCCTAGCACAAAGCGTATCTAAGAACAGGAAAGAACAAAGTTGACCACGGTTCTGACCGAGGGTTGCTCAACTGGAGCCGACCTAAAAGTGGCGGGACTTAGGAGGACGAGTCAGTTCAACCATCAATTAAAATTATCTTAACGTGATTTCTGATATCGTATTACTGACTCCAGCTTTGACAGAAAAAATATTTTCTGTTCAAATATCTTGATATTCATTGCATTTAAAGTTTAAAAAACAAAAAAAGGCATAAAAAGTAAGTTAACGTGAGTAAAATGCCATGAAACATGAAGACAAACCATGGTGCACAATTCAAATACATCTATAAAATACATCTGTACAGGATGAAGGCAGTAATGGGTCCCTTGTCTCCGTGTTCGTAGAACACATTGAACATAGATTCTGTATTGCATCATTTGTAAAGAAGGAAAACATTCCTAAAAGTGTTCTTGATGCATCACCATCAAACTCCACACCAAGGACACTCTAAACTCCTTTTTGCTTAACAAAAAAATGTAAAAATATGTAACCTGCCATCAACCACCCCTGCGGCCACTTGAGCGTTTATCTAGCAAATCAGCAGCCTTCACAACGAGTTAACATCACCCAGCGTCAAATCTTTTCACTACATATCCAGTTAGTCTATTCAGCCTGTGGCCTCATGCTGGGCCTCAACTGGGGAGCCAGTGGAGGACCCACTGGGGAGCAGGGTGTGTGTGCCCGATGCAGGAGGGGAGGAACGAGATAGAGGGCCAGTTTGGACAGTTGCATTGTTACTCAGAGATTATACAGACAAGCGTGACCTCTCGCGCCTGACGCAACTCAACTGTACGTCAATGGAGGAAACTTTCACATGTGGATGTTAGTGGCCACTTCCTTTGATGTGGTTTTTCTGATTTGTAGTGCAATTAGTTTCCTCTCCTCATGAAAAGATGAAAAATGAGACTCATTGGAGAAACGCTGCAGATGATTTTATGTTCTCTGTCTGAATCAGAACTTTTATACCCCTTCTAACTTTCTCTCTCTTCCCCATCTTTTCTTCAAACCTCTCATTCCCTTTCTAATAATACTGCATAGTAAGATTCACCTAGTGCATCGCAACTGTTGGACATGAGCCAAAGCAGGCAGGCTGGATTGTCAGACTTCTTTACACAATGCAAGGTTGCGTAAGCTTGGTATTTATTACAAAATCCTCATCTGCACTGTGTCTGCTTGTTGGATTAAGTAAAACACACACAGGGCACATCTTGATTAACCTTAATGTAAAGCCTTTAAAGTTCTGGATAAGGTACCTTAAGTAGCTCAAACAGAGAACCGAAGTGTAACCAGATCTTTCAGGTTCTGCTCCAGAAGTAAGAAAATCTCATTCAAAAACCCTGACATTTGTTAAGACACTAATAAGTAGAAGCCTGGGAACAGAGCCTTTCTCAACAGTATTATACAACCTAATATCCTTGTTTATTTTACTTCTGGTTTTTAGTGACCTTCAACAAACACCCTTTCCCATAAGCTCTAGAAGTTAGCGGGCTGAACGTTACAGCTGCTCGACAAAAGAGGCGAGTCCATGGGCAAGTCAAGTTTCACGGCTAGCCCGGACACGTCTGGAATAACAACAGGACAGAGAGACAGAGAGGAGTGAAACGCTCTAGAAGTTCCCTGACAGCAGAGACCATGCTTGTTTTTTTCCAATGGAGCAGTAGTATTTTCAGTGGTCACGTTAAAATCATAAAGGTTTCAGTTTCTTCATGCAACTGTTGTAGTGGAAAGTAAGGCGCTTTTTTTCAGAAAGGCCAACTGAGAGTTTGCATTGAGTTACAGAAGTTGAGAAGAAATATAAACGTATGTTAGACGCTGCTAGACAGGCGAGGTGATACACGAGGCCATCGTAGTCAGTTGGTCCCACTGTGGCACTGTCTCACCAGCTCCCTTAGACAATATGATATGCATCTACCATAGTTATCCATGGTAGTATCCTTTGTGCGTTTTGACTTAATAGTAAATTCAATAACATAAAGTAGTAGTTTAGACCAGTTCATAGATTCTACATTACTCTACAACAAGATGTCTAACTCTTTAAAACTGCAGTAGGTAGGTAGGTTCTGAAACTTTCACTATATCCT
>NW_023339762.1:3949639-3959524 GCF_004916995.1 Morone saxatilis | reverse complement strand
CAGGTTCCTCTGGCTCGTCCTAGTGCTCCTAATGGCATTTGCAAGAAAGTCTTTCTTGGCTCTGATTGGTTGTTTTTGTTCAGGTCGGGTGTATTTTTGTAAAAGTTACCTACTGCAGCTTTAAACCCTTTCCCACCCAAAACAGTAAAATTTGATTTGTCCAATAATGTTTGATTAATCTTTGTCTTCAACAGACAAATGTGAGACAACAGAAAACTAACTAAACCAGACAGACTAATGGAGACAACAGTTCCCTCCAGATTTAGACTTGATTCAATCAGTCAGACCTGAGAGTCCTTTCCAGGTTTACATCATGTTCCTGAACTCAGTGGCTAAAGCACTTTCCACTTCATTCAAAAAAGATAAATGAGGTGAGGATCATAGTAAATATCACCTGAGCCTTGACTGTTACTGTGAGCAACCACTGCACTTGAACCATAGCTTAAAGGAACAAGTGTGGAACGGATGTTAATGCTCGGAGATGTGTTGAGGGAATCTCTGCTAAATAGCAGTGATTCACACAGAGAACATTTAAGGCACTGTGGTTATGGTACATGAAACCACTGTAAAAAGGAGTAACAAAAGAGAACTGCTTAGTTCAGTATGTGCTATTGTAACCTGGCATGTGCGTATTTGTAACATATTTAATAGTTCTGCGTAGAAGAACCAAGGCTCAGCAGAGTTCATTTAAAACTCTACTGTATGTGTTGGATGTTTGAATGTCACATACTGTAAAAAAAAAATTAAAAAAAAAAGTTTCTGAATGTCAGATGTACTGTATACAGTATAATCTCTTTGTAACAGATTTAAAAAAAGATACATTTTTTTATTATTACTATTATTATTATTATTATTATCATTATTATTATTAATGTATAAATGATCAAGTTAATGATGAACCCAACAACCTACCATACAGGATTTTAAAAAGTGACACACAACCCTCAGTGATAATTAGAACATTTTCTACTCGAGAGATACTCCCAAGTTGATATCTCCAGTCTGTTAAAATCTCCTGGGCTTTCAGCTGCAAACTAACAGCAGTTTCAGCCTCCTTATATGGAGAACAGTCTCTGCTGTAGTACAGACTGTGGCCAGCACACAGTGCTGCTGAGTTTGTCGCAGCAGCTCAGTGTAGAGAGCAGCACTCATGTACAGTAACTGAATGAATAGTAAACGTATAATAAATACGATTCATGTTAATAAAATCAGTAAAACTACTCTTTTTCCCCACAGCAACCCTCCCTTATTGGTTAATTTTTGGTGAAACCAGAATCAGGAAAATCTAAAGAAAATAAAAATCTACCCAGTTTAAACTACCCAGAAACAATAGTATCCCTACCATATAAAACGCTTTACTATTTGTAATAATAAAAACATTCACTCTATGAAAGAAAAACAGCAATAAGTATAACTGCAGTTACCCTGAGGAAACATTGTCATACTTAATGTAGCAAATCTGTTAAAAAAAAAAAAAAAAGTCTGGACAGCTGCTCACAGAGTAAAGGGTGTTTTGTTAGGTCACTGTGTGTAATGGTGGTCATGGTGTGTGTTACTGTGTGAGAGGATGTGTGTACTGGGTCCAGCAGTGTCAGTGGGGGTGTTTGTCGCCTTCAGCTGACGGTGCCTCCTTTAGGAAGGGAGTGAAGGAAGAGCGCACGGTGCGGCCACAGAGAGGCTGCTGCACGCGGAAGTTGTTCACCATGCTCTTCTGTACCTCCTCCTCGGCTGAGGTAAAAAGAAGGCTCCGGAAGACCGCCAGCTAAAGGGGGAAAAGGGAAGAGTCTTACACAAAACGTTCACAGGCTGAGTAATTTCATCCTCTGTGTAAGAGTAATAGGTTGCATGTCTTGACGCTGTCATGCTGTCATGCAAGTTCAGCTACCTTCATTGTACTAAAAGCTGGGCACACCTCAAAATGATTTGGATTGCTGCAACGTGATAAGGGTTACCCTTTAGCTTCTGGAACCAGTTTCCGAAAGCATAGGCGCTACGTAAAGAAACTGAGGATGAGTTTTACTCTAAACGACAACAGGAGCCCTCTAGTGGCTGGTCTAGAGTTCCATTTCAGCTTAATGCTGCATTTAAAGATTATTTGGAAACAGCAAAAAAACATTAACCTTGAGGGCAGCTGATCACAAGATCACGCAAAATTCCATCTTTCTTCTATTTATCGTTTGTGGCCGCTACGGGAAGATACTACTGGGAAGCATGAGCTAGAGAGCTGCATTGGGATTACAAATCTCATGGGAGCGGGCGGTAAAAAACACCTGAGTCTGAGTCCCGGGATTTATCTTGCATCCACCAGAAGGATGGAGACATAGCTAACAAATTAAGTTGTGAGGAAAATTAAAGTGGGTTTTTACAAAGCAAGGCAAGGCTGCCATTTGGAGACGTTTCTCAGTTGTTACTGACACAGAAAAATAACATCTTTTCACCTGCGGGAAGAGTGAATAGTCAGAATGCTTGTGGCAGTGGAAACACACAGCGGGAGTGGGCGGTAATAGGCAGAAATCCACCGGGAGAAGAATTAAGAAAACAGCTATGGACCTGGTTTAACAGCAGGTGTGTGTGTGTGAGAAGTAACCATTTGCTCGAAAACAACTGCTATTTAAGTGTCTGCCCTTTTCCAAACAGTATCCCAAATGGTTCTGTATAACAAATACTAAATATTAGCATTTATTTGGAGTCGTGTTTCTAGCCATCTGATGAAAATCCAATATTTACTTTTCTTTGAGCTCTGTTGTGGCTTCCACCAACTTCTGAGAAAAATACCTGCAAAAGCTGCCTACTGTTTGGTGCTGGGCAGGTAGTATACAGCGAGTCTATCAATCTATTCAGCTCTCTGCTGAAAAAGATGTTACTGCAGCTTTAAGTTAAACTAAACCGAACTGAAATACATCTTGATAAAATTAAGCTCAATATTAAAACACAATCAACATTAAGCCACATTACAAAGAGTTTAGTTTAAAACACACTCAGATACCTGATCATGGCTGACTTCTATGTGCTGCTTCATAACGATCCAGGTGACGGACTCAGTCAGAGGGGGAGTGGTCAGAGAGCCATGGTAGGTCCAGTAGTCTTCAGTGTTGGTGGGTAACAGACAGGCAGGGTCGAACCTGGTAAACTCCACCACACTGTCCTGCAGACGGCCAGAGGGAGACACACAGAAACAAAATCTATGGTCAGTTAAGCTGTAAGCTGAATTACTTTGAACGTCACAGGCAGGAGACAAGGAAGATCACTGCTGAACTTTGCTGCACTGTTCATACAAAGGTTCTAATATTCTTAATATAATAAAATCATTAAAGTATTTCAATTATTAATACAACTATAAATGGGCCAAAATCCCAGAAGACATCCACTATCAGTACCACAGACTAATATAATAACAGAAAACTGGAACTATCTAAATACTACAACCATCATTATCTAATCATTATCCAATATAAAATATGTCAAATAAGTTATTACATAATGAGTGCTTCACAACTGTGACATTTCATCTGGCTGGACAAACACCAAGCTTATCAGACATTATTAATGATAAGCAGTGTAGTGGCAGTGATGTGAAAGAAGGGCAAACTATAACCTCCAGCCAGTCACCTTAGAAAGGTACAACCACCTATATGTATTTTCAGATAAGCTTTCTGACATTAAAAACTATCTTTATATAACTTCTGTTGGTAACAGGTAATAGGCTGTGCATTGGTTTACCATATGTGTAAATTCTAAAGTAACAAATAGCGTACAATAATGCATGTGATACAACTTTAGCTACTTCCAGATTTGGTTCCTGAATTTAGCTCTTGGGTGAAAAAGGTTAATCGTACTTGTAGATTTTCTGATTCCTGTGAAAAAGGCCTGTCTGACCAGTCCTGTAGTGTCTCTGCTAAACCACTAGAGGGCGTAGGTATCTACCTTCTAGCCCAGTGCTGTTTGAAATTGACTTTATAAGGGCCATTATATTTCCACGCTGGACTGATGAAAAAATTATTAGGAAATCAAGAGTGTGTGTGTGTGTGTGTGTGTGTGGACTAACCTTGTGTCTGATAGTAGGCAGAGCGTCAACCAGTTTCTGCAGCCCCTCGTGTCTCTTTCCCACCTGCACAAGGATTAGACATTAATCTGGGTTGCAATTACAGTGTAAACCTGCACATACCATGTAATGTATACAGCATTATCTGGATGGTGCAGTTCTCTGTGCAACAAGGTAGGCTGAAAGTTTGAAAGTGAGAGTGTGTGTTGTGTGTGTGGTATACCTTAAGAAAGACTCCGATAACAGCCAATCCGTTGTCCTCCATCACCGCCTCCTCAAACAAGCTGTACTTATCAGAGTTCCAGTGAACCAGGTGGAGCTGAAAACACACACAGGGTACACACGTATCATAACTCTGTGTGTGTGTGTGTCTGTGTGTGAGACTGTAAATCATGACCTTGATCTTTTTAACCCCTCTGCTCTGATTCCACTCAGCCACTCATTCTGTCCTCCAAATAACCCACTAATATTCCTACTTGCCTTGATTTTCAAAATAAGAGTTTTTTGTGCAACTCCAACGCTTTAAAAAAAAAAATATATATATTCTTGGCAATACAGGACAGGGCCTGTTCAAATTTAGTAGTCATCTTTAAATGGACACTCTGTTAACTCGCTTTCATGGTGTGCTTGGCCTTTCTCACCACAACCAATTATTCCACTTTCTGAATTGACCTCAGTTGTTCTCCAACATTAATTTGGCCACAGCTCAGGCTAACATACAATTAAACATTTCCAGGAAAACATAAATGGTAACTTTTTATTGGATGAAGGAAATGATAATTAACTTTAATTATATTTGTGGGACATTTAAATTGGAAAAAATTTCAACCCTTTTTGTCCGGTGATCTATATATATATATATTATATAAGTCATTTTCTATGATTGGGTATGGACAATACACGAAGGTTAACACAAATAGATTGGGCTTTCCATTTACATGCAAAGATGGCACAAAGTTGTCAGTCAGGACTGTAACTTGATCCTCTGCGCACGCACACACACACACACACACACACACACACACACACACACACACACACACACACACCACACACACAAACACACACACACAACCACACACACACAACACACCACCACACACACACACAAACACACACACACACCACCACACACGAAGACTGCTGAGTGATGGAGAACAGTGACCACAGACACATTCCCAACACCACCAAACCAGGGCACGGCAAAGGACACACACAGAGTCAGTGGAACCCCGTTGTTACATAAGTGTTGCTGAAGTTATGGAACAACATGAAAATAGAAAATATACCAGGTTTTGAACCCCACCCACTTTGGAGAGGGGCAAATACGCCGTCTAATGTTTGAATTTGGCTTTAATAATACAAAGAGAAATGCTGCAATACAGCTAGATCAAAGAACCTGGCAGCATGCCTGATACCGACTGTACAACCAGGAGAGGAGGGAAAGTTCCAGTATCGACATAACTTGATGTCATTAATACAATACCCTCAGTATTTTTCCAGGCATTCATGAGGGACACGTGAATAGAAGAAAAGTAAGTCAACATTTAACCTGTTAGCAGTGCTGATTTGTTTTCTTTCATTGCTCCTTTCTTCTTTTAACCCTTCAGAGACTGTGTGGTCATGTAGAAAGTAACTAATTATGAATTCAGACTCCCTCACTCTCTCTGTATCTAACTTTTCATTACATGCTTTCTTTAGCACTACATATCTTTTTCAGTCAGAGGCCTGGTCACATAATAACACACATACCTGTCCTACATGTGACTGCAGCACCTGTACTTAACATGCTCCACAAACCCAGCAGCAGGCATGTCCGGTTTTCTTTTTAAAGCAACAGAGGGTGTGTGCAACAAAGTACTGCTGTTACAGGTAATGAGGATGTCACGCATCAGTCCATTAGTGGACCCGAATATTCGACAACAGCAGGTGAGCTGCGTGTGGAGGAAGCTTGTGTTTCTCTGCAGATACGGGAGGGGGTGAGGAAGGGGACACTGTAGTGGCCTAGTTAACTGATCGCAGATGGGGTCAGTCCCTCAGACAGCTGAAGTTTTTGAATATACCAAAAAGTTGTATTCGGGACATCCTTAAAAGATGTTGCTTAGCACAATGTTGTTCATATGCAGCACAGAGCATGACACAGCTTTATCTGCCTAGCTCTACATCAGTCTATACACACCCACCGCGCTTTACAGGACTGTCGGATAACAACATCGACCAAAGGAACAGACTGAAAAAAAGAGTGATTATTGATGTGCACTCTCAGTTTGCATTTACTGACAAGATATTATTACATAGGGTAAGCTAATCTCAAAAAAACACTGAGGTGGAAGGAGTGGCTCTGTATTTTTTGATGTTCTACATTATACTGTAAAGTGTTCTTGTGTACACCTCCTGTACATGTTCACAACACTGAGGCAGATAAAAGCATTGCCTAAAGGGTATATGATATTATTTTAATATTAGAAAGAGAAAGAGAGACCCTGATATCCCTGCAGGAATTACAAATGTTTCACATTCTCTATCACAGTACCTCTGCAGGGAACAGCCTCCTGTCCAATGTGTGCTCTGACCCCCAGGCATTGCTCTCACCCCAGTGGAAGTGGAACTGGCACAGCCTGAATTTGTCTTGCAGGGGGCCCCCTTTCAGTGCTGCACCAAAAAGTAAAAGGACATGTAGATCAGTGCATCATACGGAACATTCCACAATCCTTTTCAGAAGAATGAAATGAATTGCCCTCTAAAGGAATCTCTGACTGTCTAGTATGTGTTAGCATTAGTATCTGCTTCCTCCTCCAAAAGGAGGAATTGATCCCACACCGGGCGTCTGCTGAGGAACAGGTTGTTCAGGCAGAAAGAACTGACCTAGATCAAGGAAATATGAGAGACAACAATAACCTATGAAGCTAGATAGTTTTATTATACCTGTAAAGTGTTTATCAATGTCAGTAATAGTACCAACAGATAAGGAGCATCACATGTTGTTGTAATCAAACACTTAAAGACTGAATCTGTACTTATAATGCCTGTAGTCATCACTCACTCCATTGTTCCTTTGTTTATTTTACTGGTAATAAAATACTGCTCTCAACTTTTCACTGATATAAACCTGCTTTTGTTCTCTCAGTACTCGACTAAGCTCATAATACAAAGACTGAGGGCATGTGACACCTACAAAATGGTTTATTTTGGAGCTTTAAAACTTATAATAAAGTTTATTTGATGGTTTGGAAACATATACAGTGTTTTGGTGTGGCCCAGTAATTATACCAAAATTACCAATGCTTTAAAGGCAGACTATATAGTAGTTGTTGAGGTCAGGACAGACACGCGAGTCACATGACAGTCACCAGATCCACGTGGCAGTTGTGGTTTTTATCACCAGCTTTAAGTGCAGCATTGATTACTGGATTTCCCAACAGACAGAGAGCTCTTTAAGGGGGGGTGAAGAAAGAGATTATCCTCCTGTGTGAATCAAAACATGCGTTCCCCTTGCTGAGATTTCCTTTAAGTTCACTCAGATATTAAAGGAAACTACTGACTTGCTCACAGTCTATGAGTTAATAAAGAGGAACTTTATTAGTGGCACAAACTTGTGCTTTCTACTTTCTAGATTTCCAAGGGACAATTAAGGGCCAGACTTCAGAAAGTATACATTGAGCCACAACAGATTACTTACTGGACTTGTCTGTGGTGTCATCATACTCGACCAGAAAGGAGTAACCGTTGTTCCAGATTTGTTGGCAGGTCTGCGGGTCGTAATCAGTGACCAGAGGCGTCAGCTGTGAGTCGAAGACGCTCTTTCGCACAACAATGTCGATGGGAGACTGACGATCACCTCCTGGTACCGCGAGGGGTCCCTGCCACATGGGATGCACTGGAGGAGAGGAGAGGATGAAGAGGCGAAGAAGAAGAAGAAGAAGAAGAAGAAGGAGGAGGAGAGGGAGGAAATCACAGTGAAAAAAGTCAGAGAATTTTTAAAAAACAGACAGAACTTGCTGCGTCTGCTGCCCCAGGGTAAAAAAAACAAAAACAAAAACAAAAAATGCTGACACCTACTTTTCATGTTGTGCTCTGCTGCTTGCTGCATTTTTAGACAGTCCATTTTGAGAGGAAAAAATCTAAAGGTGCCTCATAAAAATAATTCAAACGTAGTGTTTGAACAGTGCTAGGTACAAAGTCCTTCTTCCTTGAGCCGTTTAAAGGAACTGAATGGAAAAGGAGCAAGTGAGCAATAGTACTTCCTTCTAACCCTCTTTTTTTTTTCCTTAAAGGAAATTGCAAAATAAGAGAGAAGTGGGCTGGCTGTACAGAAAGTGACACGCGGAATGTCCTGGCACGCCCCCAGCTCCCCTCCACAGCGGGGGAATCAGACCAGGACCTCTGGCCGGTCAAACCGCCAGCTCCGGCCAACGTCTGTCAACGGACCTGACTTCTAATTACCCGAAACTCCGCTCACTTTCCCCACCTCCCTCCTTCTTATTTTCCTTTACCCTGGAAATCCACTCAAAACACATTCATTCACTTATTAATCTTCCACTTAGTTAAAAAGATTGTGCGATCCCTCTCCCGATCAAGATCTATAGAAAAGCAGTCAGGTGTAGTTGTCAAAGGGCACAAAAGCAGCACAGTCTATTGTTTTCCTCTCCATTCATCCAGCACAGGGCTTGAGGTTTCCGCTGAGAGCCGAGTTGAACAGGTCTGACTGGGAGATGACCTTCATCTACATCGGATTTCAGCGGCTCCTCCTGGGGGAGTTGGCTGCCCGACTCTGTTATTGCACGAACACACAATAACTGCTTGCAAAGCCATTGGTGCTCAATCACTGGGTAATGGTAAGCTGTGAGGTTGTTCTGATTGGAGGTTTGTCAGTGCCACTGTGTCACTCTGCAGTGCTCCTTCAAGTGTCACATGACGACCAGCTGTCCTGAATCAGAATATGACGTGTGTGTATGAAGAGTTCTGCCAGCTGAGTCTGAGCATTTGCCACGAGGAGCGAACACGAACAGATAAATGGCCTGCTGTGGATTTTATTTATTATATATATATTTATTTAAGTGCAATAATATAGATCTGTCCTGTAGAGCCTTGTGCAAACACTGAGCCCCTACCGGTGAAAGATGGGGGAAGCGATTCTGCCGAAATCCAACAGCATGACTATTACTGTAATATAGTGAAATCAACAACACAGAAAGCTAACATGCAGAGGACGCAACGGTTTACCAGAGCCAGCACATCCGCTCCAAACAGCGATACTCACAACTCTCCTGCAACAATAGCTAACATCACAACAGCAGAACATCTGGCAAATTAGAAAGTAACTGCTGTATGCCTTACAAAATCAGTCAACCGTAATGAATGATTTGAGGTAAATGGGCTAACACAGTGGAACATCAAAAGATTAGTCATCATCTTCCACATTCTTCATTGGAAATCATGTCTACTGAAGACCCGATCAACACTGCTGATGGTGATGTGAGACTGTAGGTTATCCAGAGAAATAGTTTATTTCCTTGAAAGAGAAGCCTGAAACTATCAGCATGACTAGATATCACAAGGAGTACGAGGTCAAATATGTGTTTGTGTATTTTGGGTTAACTAACCCTTCAAAGGATAATTTCAGTTTATAGAAACTTGAGATCTGCTGTATAGAGCGGGGATCTGGAAACTTCACTTCAACAAACTCCAACGGGGCAAGAAACCTGAGGAGAAGTCAGAATAAACAGTTGAGCCACAGGTTTGTGGACCACCGATTTGAAGGCTTGAGTTTGGAGTTATGGCCGTCGGCCATCTTGTTTTTTTGAAGCCAGAAATGACAATATTTATGATGGGTAATGTAATGT
>NW_023339762.1:3944516-3949624 GCF_004916995.1 Morone saxatilis | reverse complement strand
AATGGTGGCCTCCCTGGTCACACACAGATAAACAGTACACGACCAAATAGGCAGCGCAGAAACAGAATCTTGATTCATATTTGATGAGTGTTGAGCTGGACAGACTCACTGAGAATGAAATGTCAATCACAAGGTAGCCCCGCCCTAAAGCATACCCTGCTTTATCATTGATTTTACTATAATGGTAATTATTCAGGGTCACTTTGCTCTTAGGTTAAAGACAATCAGACTTCTTTTTGGAGCCAGTCCCGTCGCCCCCGCTGGCCATTATAAAGAATACATTTGCTTCACTTTTCACACCCAGAAGCTCTGACTACCAATCAGTCCCTCCAGAAAAACGCGATTATGCGATCGCATAATTCAATGCATAATCAGCCAAAGTCTGCATAATTTATGCGGGGCCAAATTATTTTTCAAATACGCTGCATAAATTTCCGCGCAATATATGCGGGGCTTGCATGTTCTTCATTAACTCCCTGCATTTTTGTATGCAAAAGTCACATATATCTGAGCAGAAAGTTGAAAATGTTTTGCGTTTACTTCACTCAAGAGCGCCATTTTCCCTGTTTGCCATTGGGAACCAGGTGTAAATGAAGTTGACGTAATTACGAGACGTGAACATCCATCGAAAAGCTGCAAACCCTGCGATTTGAAAACCTTACAGTTGGTACCAGTCATATTCATTAGTATGTAGATTTACGTTACAGTAAGAGGATTGCACTTTGTGCATTGAAGCAACTTATTTTAACAGAAGATGTGTGTTTTGTATTAGGCTTTATCTCTTGTAAAACAGGAAGCACACATTTTTTCTTTTTTTATATTTTATTTATTTCATTTTTACAGAAGTTGTAAGCATTTTCCTTTTGTAAAGCTCACAGAACTTGTTTAGATTCATCAGTTTGTTTTGTAAGGTTTTGAGCATGGTGTTTATTAGGGTCTGAAATACAACAAAGGATTGAGAATTAATATTTCAGCACCTTTTCTAGTGACTAGTTAGTATGTTTATTCAACAGAAGGTAATAAGAAATGGACTCTTGTACATTTAAAGGTATTGCCTGTGAACAGGGTGTTGGGGAAAATCCCTTTTTGTCCCCTCTTTTTCGATCAAACCCGCAGTTTTTGCAAGTTCCCGCAATTATCATCGCATTTTTTACAAACATGCCGCATAAATCAAGGATTTTTGCCCGCAACAATCACAAAACAACTCTGCTTTTTCTGGAAGGACTGACCAATAGATACTGTTGATGGTTGTGTCCGATTCCTCCTACGGTAAGAGAAAATAAGGCTGTAAAGGCTTAATTGAATTATGTTATTAGTTATGATACTTTAGTGAACTATTCACATTCTAGGAGTTGGGGTCAAATGTAGTTGAACTTTGACCCCATGAAGTCAGAAAGGTCAGTGGTATACTTTCACTTGAGTGAAACCTTACCTTGAGTAAATTGTTGTTTTCCTTTATTGATGATTGATCTTATTTATTGGTTATGACACTGTTGCCAAAATTCTACAAATGCATGTGTAACAATTTTATAATACATGCAATACATCCACATTTGAAGCTAATAAGAGAGTTTGAGAGGTAAATAACTGGAAGTAGCACTCAAACACAGTTTCCGGTCTGGGACTGAAAGTGTCAGCAGTGTTTAATATGGTGAGTAGAGGTTTATTCTTCCATTTAGATACATTTGCAAACCTAATATGATGATAAGGCTGATGTGTTATAATAATATAAAATGCTCCTCCTGAAGGCAGCCACTAAGTTAAGGGTTTTCCTCTCAGAGTGACAGTTCTCAGGCAGCACTTAAGAGTTCTGATTTGTGCCCTCTCTGAAGTTGTGCCTGAGAGGTTCAACATAGGAAACGTAACTTTCAATTTTACACTGCTTACTTCTTTAAGGAAGCACAGATTGCATCACTTTCCTGTGAGTCTGGTGTGGTTTTTTTTTTACCTGAGGAGTGGGAATAGCACAAATTGCTGTTTTTGAAGAAAAATAGCACCAGAGCATCAGAGGGCAGCCTATTGCACTGGCATGAAACCTAATTTCTAGAGAACCACATCAAAGCCAAACCGAAAGCCCCGTCATAAAACGTTGGACAGACAGTGCCCAGTACAACAGGCTTGTTAAAGTTAAATATGAACTCAGTTTATTATAACGCTTGAGCATAAAAGCTTAACTGCACTGGGCTATTTCCAGTGTTTTTGTGCATGTTGGTTCTGTGGTTGTAGTTTGCGTGAGATGGTGAACAAGGCGAGGCTCATGTTACTGGGTGTGGGGAGGAAGTTGTTGGAACCTGTCAGAGGAGCTGGGGTGCCCCGAACATCTCATAGCAGAGGTCGAACACGCAAAGGAAGTAGACGTTCTTCATGTAGGTACAGTATAGTGGATAGTGCATCCTATACATACACTATTGGGATTTTAGAATTTTAACATTTGATGCATTGTCTATCACATGAACTGCAGCCAGAAACATGTGGATAACAATAAGGACACAGTGGTAGTACTGTGGCTCTACATTTGAAAACAACGGACCTGGTGACTCAACATACAGGCTCCTATCTAGGTCAAAGGGCTTCAAATGGCCCCTATATGGGGCAGCGATCAGGGATATCGATACCTGTTTGGAAACCCTGGAGCCCGGGGCCCCTCTCAAACACAGCTGAGTCAACAGAGCAGTGTTGATTCAGATCCAGTGATGAGCAAAGTCCAGTCCGAGCTTTCCACTGCTCCTGATGCACGCTTCTCAATGACAACAAAAGTGACCATTAACTGATGCTGTGTGACCCACAATGAAAGGCCTTAGAGCCACAATGAGACCACAAACCAAAACCAGTGACATGCAGAGACACCCACTGCCACTGTTGGCGGTAATGTCCGACATGAAACTGCTCTCCCTTTGAAGCTGTGCGGTAATGAGCAGCTGTGTGGACCCGCTGGATGGACGACAACCATTGTGTACTAACGTTGTCACACACGCTTTGCACAAGTACTTACTCTGAGACAGCACATATTTGCTGGAGCACGCCGTGAGGTTGCATCTCCTGACAGGCGTTATCCGGTGACTCCTGGCGTGTCTGACGAGCTGTCGGTGAAGCTGGGAAGCCAGAGGTCTTATTGCGGATGATAAAGTCACCATATTGATGAAGCTAACGTTACCAGCCTCACAGCGGGCGGCTACAAGGAGCGCTGTACCGTCCTGTAGCGTCGTTCGTCGCGCTGTTTAATGTGAAGCTGACGGTGAAGTTAGCTCAGTGTTTTAAACTCCACAGAAGTTGTCTCTCAGCGCGGAGCTCGTTCAAAACAACACCAACGACTGACTGCTGCTCTCTGCCTTCCTGCCGTTAGCCTGCAGGCGGGGGAAGGGGCAGGCTTTCGCTTTACACACCTTCAAAATGTGACCGCAAAACACAACCACCGTTTCTCCCGAACCTGTGACGTCAATTTAACCGGGTTACATAGCGTCCCTGCCGGCCCAGACCCCCGGTAAATGATAAGATAAAGCCGCTGTTGAGAAACTGTTTGCTCGGCAGGACGGGAGGAGGAGGGGGGCTACAGTGCCGACCAATCAGCGGCCTCCACTGAGGGGCGTTAGCGACGATGATGACGACGATGAGACAGAGTATACATCTATGACAGACAGGTGGGATATTTACAATTATATGTATGGATTTTACAATCGTAGTCATCATGATACCATACAGTCCATTATAACAATTTATTATAATAATGTAATAATAATACAAATTAGATTCAAATAAAGTATACATGCATGTGGTATTTGTATTATAACATATACAAATAGCAGTTTATATTGATATTTTTATACCCCCCCCCCAAAAAAAAAAAAAATTAAAAAAAAAAAATTCCACATTAAAGACCTCAAAGTCATCTACTCCTTCTACCTTATTTGAAATGTCTATTCTCAGTGGATGTGCACTTGTGGCTTCAAGTTTCTACATCACAGTTTTAAGTTGTATCCTGGAGTCAGTGAGCACAGAGAAACTTTCCACTTTCAGCAGATGAATGTGAAAACATCCTTTTAGAGTTAAACTCTGCACAGACTGCATTCAGCACTGTGAACATCAAACATCCAACTGAACAAGAAAAACAAGCTTTCGAGTGGAGGGGAACTTAACCAGTATAACTCATTTCATTCCTAAAACCCATTCCAACTGTATACTGATATCTCCACAAACAATATAATGCCAGTTGGTTTTATTTAATAATATTACTAATAATATACTTTATTTATACGGCACTTTTCAAAAACAAAGTCACAAAGTGCCTAAATATTAAAAACATTCCAGGAGGCAACAAGGAAAAAGAAAGCAGATAAAACATATCGAAAAAAAGATGTTTTAAAAATAAAATCTTTATTTTATTCATATATTTATTTAATTGTATTACCTTTATTATATGTCAAATATACTACAGTGTAAGCAAAACTCCTCACTGAAGTAAAAGCACATAAGGATTATCAGCAATATTTAACTTAGTATCACCAGTAATCACCCCCATATACTGTTGTGTATATTTATATTTAAATGTTGCAGCTGGTTGTGGGGTAAAAAGTAAACCTGTGCTTCTCTTCATTAACCATCTTGCCCTCACATCTTCACCTATACTGTATCCCCCCCCTGCCAAGTGTCTGCTATGAAAAGGGTATTTTACAAAGCCTGTAAGACGCAGCACCTTCAAATGTCTTTGTTTCATCATTCACTCGTTTCCATCCTCCATCTTCATCCTGTGTTGACCCCATCATTCCACACTGAGGAATCTTTAATCAAATTACATGTTCTTAAGCTTGTTTATAGTAACGTGCCGTATGTGTGTGTAGGAGAGGAGGGTAGTTGTGTTGCATCATAGTTACTCTTCTCAAGAATGTCACACTCTGTACAAAGCTGATCACATGACTGTCAGACTTTAATCCCTGAACAGAACACAATATTTACCAGGTAACGAGGAAAACACAGACTCGTGCTGATGATGGGCACACATGGGCAACAACAGGCTGATACATGTGTTTCTGCATGTAGTTTGAGTGTGTTCACTTTAATTCATTTTATGAACCTGTGTGTTGACGTCTCGTCAAATTCAAAAGCTTTACAAA
>NW_023339762.1:3941423-3944491 GCF_004916995.1 Morone saxatilis | reverse complement strand
ACAACAACATCTGGTCTGGATTATTTCCCCTACTTAGTCTTAATTATAATGGGATTATAGTGGCATAACCCGTAATATGTGCAAAAATGGTAGTATTTGCAAGGACTTTGTACTCTTATCTCTATGCAAAGACAGGGACAACTAAGTACGAAGAAAAACATCTGTCTGGATTATTTCCCCTACTTAGTCTTAATTATAATGGGATTATATGTGGCATACCCAATATGTGCAAAAATGGTTGTATTTGCAAGGACTTTGTACCAACATGAAAGACAGACAAATAAACAAGATCACACAAGAAGTCTCTGAATTTGTTGAGTTTATTGTCTTCACCAAATTGGTCCAAAGGGCTCTCACAGCCTTTCAACAAGTCAGATCACAATAAAATATGAAACTACGGACACAGATACAGGGGTTAGAGAAGGCAGCAGGAGCTCGACTGATACACTTGTGCCAGTGGTTCTTATGTCATTTGAGTGCGGGACTCCACTGCCTTCAGATTAACCTCTGCAGTATGAAAAAGAATGGCTGGTTCTGGTCAAACCACTAGTCCATCTCTGGTCTTTAACCGACTACACAAACTGTGACCGCTTTGCTCAAACAGAACCAAGTCATACTAATAAAAAGCAACTGTAACACGTTTACATTAAACTACTACTAGCCTGGATCTAAGCTGCGTGTGCTTAGCCAGGGCCTTTAGGATACAGTGCAGTTTCACAGGCAGCCATGTTTGCGCCACTGTGCTGCTCCGTGGCTGTCTGAGTAACTTTTAGTTTATTTTTTTGTGGAGGGCATGTTTATGTATTTGCAGCCAAAACGTGTTAGTTCTAGAAAAGAGGTAGCAAACTAACATCCCATGGCACAACGTGGCCAAACTCTCCCTCAGTGCCTCTGTGCTTTACCAACCGGACCACAGACATCAACAGCACCTACAGACAGGCAGCCTGGTTAGACTCCTGGCTCCGTCTGTTTCCGTCCCTTCACAACGACTGAGATCTATATTACAACCCAAGAAAATGTTTTGGTTTTTAAATCTTTCGTAACCTGACCACAAAGCACAATAACACCCTGACTTGTGTAGCATGAGAAATACAGTACGTTTATAAAAAATACAAAAAAAGCATTTTTTTTTTTTAATCATCAAGAGAAGCATTTTATAGGGACCAGAAAAGAATAAAAATAACAAAAGCAGTTGTATGTATTTTTCAAAACTTTTTAAAATGTAGAATCTATTTACAGCATCATGTCAGAGAGCAGAGGGAGTATGAAAGCACAAACACAGAGTTGGGGGGTGGGAGGAAGTGACGAACGACCAACCAGGGCAGTAAATTGTTCTTCTTAAAAGAGGTGTTTTATTTAAGCCTACTGTCAGTCTTGAGCCGAAATGACAAGCATTCAAAGAGTTCTCAGTCCTTCAGGAGACCAGGGACCACGGGTTAGTCCAGAGCGATGATGTCATCGTCATCATCGTCAGTAGGGGCAGCTGCCGCGCTCGATTGGTCTGTCCGCGGGCGCTTGATGGAGGCCTCGCCGGTTTCTGCGTCCGAGTGCTTCCTCTTGGTGCCGCTGGTCGCTGCTGTCGCGGAGCTAGACGATGCCCCTTCCTCCTCATCCGAGTCGACGATCATGATGTCATCGTCCTCTGCTGGAGCTGAAAGGTGGTGGACAAGAGTGTTCACAGATGAAGACAAGCAGATGCTAATTCGTTTCCACAAAACGCAAGAGGATGAGATGACAACTGATTACAGTTTGAAAACCTAGTTCAGATCGTTGTTTTCAAAACGCACACAGTCTATAAGATCATATCATGGCGGGTTGACAGCTGAAAAAAAGGCCAAGTTAATTGTTGTAGATCTAATATCTTTAATGCCAAGTTCACAATATGTGATTCAAGCCCTGGTTTTCCACTTAGCGACCAACAAATGCCCCCAGATTGGAGGCGAACTGGCGCATGCTCCAGTGAGGAGGATTGTGTGAAATGTTCCACAACGCGACCCGCAGGCTCGCTGACACCAGAAAAATATTCAGCAGGATAAATAATGAATTACAGCCAGTGAGAGCAGACACGGGTAGCCTCTCTCTCTAGCACCAGACAGGAAGTAGTAAACTGTTAGTTACTTTGGTAACAGCAGCAAAAAAACAAAACAGATACCGACATACACACATAATAATGGAAGCTGAATGAACAGTGTTGTGAGTCTGTGTCTACCAACCAGCACTTATTTAATGATATTAAATATTAACTTTTAACTTTTGACAAAAGGTCCCAAAATGTTTCCCCCTGAGGGAGAGCCTTGTTTGGAGAGCAGTCAGACTCCTTGTGAAAGATCTTGTAGTGTGTGACCCTCTGTTGCTAATCAGTCACGTACTGTGAAAACCACAGCAACTTCCAACGTTTTTCATTGGCGGATGCTGGTATTTAGAGAGCTGGGTGATATCAAAACAAAGGAAAGTAATATATATCTCATTATTCCATGCACATTACAATCTAAAATCCATGGTTATCTTAGCCAGTAACGTGTTGTTTTGGATGGAAGTTTTACTAATTAATAGAAAAATACATTGGTTTATGCTTTAGATTTCAGAAGGAAGTTAACACCAGCCAGTGGCAGTTTTAGACTAGATTAGCTGTCATTTAGGATGGGAGAAACGTGTTAACGTTTAGAAGATGATGGTGAAATATATGTCTACAGCAGGATGCATGACACTTTTCACCACCTTCCCAAGAGTCAAAGGGGAGCACCAACATTGTTCTACAGCAGCCACACAGACAAGCCAGCATGCAGATGTGTCTTAGACATTAATGGCCTCGTGAGAGCAGACATCGGCCAATGCCAATTATCTCAAAATGCCGGATAATTGGCCGAACTAATGTATTCAGTTGATACCATGTTCAAGCTGCTGCTTCAGGTCACTAGAACTGGAAGGATGATGACTAACCAACTTCCCCTTGTTGAGAAATTGCAGCCTGCCAGCAGTGCCAGTACTATTATTAGTATGAACTTGAATTACTGTCCCTGCAGTTGTATGCCTCTGTCAACCAGTCAAGCTGCAGTTTACATCCATGT
>NW_023339762.1:3931927-3941416 GCF_004916995.1 Morone saxatilis | reverse complement strand
GAATTGAGTAAAAGTATTAAGTGTGTTATAAAGTGTATAATGAGGTGGGAAGTTAAAGGCAGAATTGATGAGATGGAAAGCTTGTACACTGTCGCCCCAGTCACGTGTAACGTGTGTGTGTGTGTGTGTGTGTGTGTGTGTGTGTTGTGTGTGTATAATCTTGGAACTTGCCCCATTTCATTCTTACATTTTTTAACTGGGAAAATATGGTCACAAACTCCCCTTCTGTTCCTGAGTTATAGGGTTGAATAATGGCCAAAAACTGGTTTGTTAAGGACAATTTGTCATAGTGAAGTTGACCTTTGACCTTTTGGAGCAATAATACATTATTGTACATACATTCATGTTGAGTGTATTTAACATGGACAAACAAATTCTGTCAAAGTTTTCTCTCCTGCTGACCTTTAGAAGAGGTGGACGGCTGGGCGGAGTCCTTGTTGCCATTGGTGATGCTGTTAACCTCCTCCTGGTTGGTCTGAGGGGGCGGAGCCTTGTCTGGGGCCTCACCTACTACTTCAAACTCCACATCCCGCTCTAGTTCCTCGCTGCCAAGACACACACACACACACACATATAGCCTTTTAAGTTTTTTCAATTGACTCACCACATTAAAAAAACAACCATGAGTAATTAGACAGGCACATTCAACTGTGCATGTCATTCATACATTTATATGCACAGAGGTACATACGTGTGCAGGACATTAACGAGGAGCGTGTAGTCTTGGAGGAAGTCATCAACTTGGAGACGGCTGCCGTTACGGATCCCAAAATCGGAAAGAAATTTGCTGTTGTTGGCTGAGGAGGGACAGACAGGATGGGAGTTACACGCATACCTAATAACAAGTATGTGTTTGTAGTACTAACATGGGGACAATCCATTCATTTATAACCCCCAACACCTACTCATACTCACCAAATGAGGTTTTAAGACTATAAACCACAAAACATTTCCATTTTGTAATATTCATTTTTGCACCAACTTTACAATATATACAATTTTTTCAGTTTCATTACTCAAAATACCCTCTGAACACACTACTCTCTCTGCTGTGTATCTCATCCACTCTATAAGTGTTATGATGAAATGTTCCAATCCAAAAGTGCCTCCAATTCTGTAATTGCTAACCCTTGCAGAACAGGACATGGAGGCACAGCTCACACTAAGTGCATCAACAGAGATGCTATTCACTAAATGCTCTTTTAATCTCCTCCTGTCTGCCCAGTGTTATTTAGCTAGTAGGACTAAATGACAGATGCTACCACAGCGTCCTCTTCTGCCCAAATGAAGAATCACCACAGACAAACTACTTTTTTTTTGCATTACTCCCATCTCAACATTTCTTTTGACACTCAGCCTCTTACACCCCTCTTGCCTGCCCCCCTTCCTTTCTAGATACTTCAACGCTTTCACTGGGATGCAGTACAAGATGCATTACAGTACCTTGACTTCAATACGGGTTCCTGATCTGGAATTGTTTTTTTTACCAATTGTATAAAATCAACTTTAACGAAAAGAAAATAACATGACACATTATGGTACAATTCTTACTACAAAGGAGGAAGCTGGGAAATTAAGAAACTGATGGAATATCTTTACCATGTAAAAAATATAAATGACTGTCAAAATAATAAACAGTAACAGCAATACGCCATTGTAGCATAGTCTTCCCTAATCCAAAGAAGAAGGGAATGACGTATTATTGGCTTGGCGTGACGTTCTGTTTGACCAATATTGGCGTAAGCCGTAGTTTTCTCCTATATGTCTCTATACCACGTAATGGCTAGATGGGCTAATCACCAGCATTATTAGATCTTGCTGATTGGCTCACTCACTGATGAGATTTACTCCATAGGTATCGAAATTTGGCAAAGAAATGACCGGGCATTGTTCGATACTCGTCAGTATCAAAGCAATTTTGTCAGTGCCATAAGAAGTAGTTTGGTACGCTATGCATTATTGTCTTTTCCCCCCCTTCCTTCTTACCTTCTGTCTCTCCTTCCTCTGAGGAGATGAGGATGGTCCCTTTTCCATCCTCTATCTGAACATCTGGAGCCACCATACCAAACCTTTCCTTCAAGATCTGATCAAAAAAAAAAAAAAAAACAGCAAGTCAGCAACTAGTAAATAAGGCAACATCTCCAGATGACACGTATAATCCATCAGCAATAACCCCCTCCCACCACTTATGTGCTTATGTACAGTAAGAAGACCTGGGTGCAAACCATACTCTCTGACTGAACAAAGTGGGAGTGTGGGAGCTGGGAAAATGTTTTGTTTTAACACTTGTAATAACTCCAAGAGTTGTCAAAGTCAGATCAGCGCTCCGTATTTTTTGTCAATAAATGTGGCAGGCTAGTGTACGTGTATAAAAAAACAAAGCTTCTGACATTACCCTATCCTGCAGAGAGAGGACCATGGTTTTGTGGACATTTAGTTTGACTGTGACTTCAGGTTTGCTGGCGCAGACGTAACAGTTGGCGCTAGGCGGGTCCAGGATGCATGGGACCAGCAGCTTCTTCCTGAGGTTGGGACACTTGTTCAGGAAGATCTGGGAGCAGAGGCACACAAAGATGGGGTTATACCCATGAGAATGACAAAAGTTGATAAAAACATTTCATTTCCTTTGCACATTCCATAAACAACACAGGGACAAAGAAAGAACATGGTAGCTACCAGTGCTTTATATTGGGATTCTTTACCCTGTATTAGCATATATGACAAGTGTTACTACTCAGACATAAAGGGGTTAACTGGACGCCTCTTTTAGTTTTTGTTGGTGGACCTTTCCATCTGAGGGACAGATACCGTAATCACACAGAAATATAGTACATCTCAGTCTTATGGCTGACACAAGGATACTAAGGGTGACAAGAGTCCTTAGAAAAAGTCCATAAAGGAAAAGTCAGTCTTAAAACAATAGTCAGTGTGTCCATGTGAAGACTGAAACAGGTTTTACTTCCAATGTAAGTGATGGGGGGACAGAATCCACAGTCTTCCTTCCGTGCAAAAATGCATTCAACGTTTATCTGAAGCCAAAACAAGGCTTCAGCTGTCTGAGTCAGATAAATCTGATGGATATCCAAAATTACATCCTTTGTAATATAAAACTCAAAACACTTAAATTAAACTGGAAAAGTAAAGAAATGTCCAGTACTAATTTAACCAGTTATGGACACTTAAGCTGAACTAACCGTGCGACACGACTCCAGTTCCCCAGACAGGATCTTCAACCCCTCTAGCACGATGAGGCCAGCAATGACAGCGTTGGTTGTAGCAATAGCTGGGATGATGTTACCCGCCATGGCTGAAACAAACAAAACAATAAATCAGAGTCATTCATCTGAATGTGGCTGCAGACTATAACTATATAATGGAATTAAGAGAAACAAATTTAGGCTATGTACAATATGTTCACTACATAAAATCCAACATATTCTGCATGATAGTAAGAGCCAACCAACTTACACTTCACATCAAAGCGACTCTTCATGTTCATGCTAAAGATGTGCATACGTAGGTTAGCTGCTGCAGTAACAAAGTCCATGGCTGGAGGGTCATCCTGACAAGAGGAAGTGTTGTATTCATCAATACATGTCTATTTTGTCTTTCTTCTCAGATTTTTAGTGTGCAAACATTCCCTCCATCAGTTTATGTCCATGTGTTACCTTGTCCCACACTAGCTCGGCTCCTTCTCCCTTCTCCTGCAGCTGTGAGCTGAGAGTCTCCACGCTCTGCTGGAAGAGCTGGCAGTGACCCCAAACACCCAAAACCTGCTGGTCCTTCAAACCGGAAACTGGAGAATCCTCCTGGGGACATGCTGGGACACACAAACCACTATGGATGACTATAAAGACAAACAAACACCTAAGACAGCAAGCATACAGGCCCACAGTGGCCATGCCTACATGCAAACATGACAGTTGTAGGCGGTTTCCCTGGATAGGAAGGTAGTGGAGTGTTTTTCCACTGCAAGGTTAAGTAGAGATGTGCCAGTCACTAACCACAGTAAGAGTCTGTTGTCTGCAGCCCTTTACAGCTCACTGTGGCTGTTTCTAATCGGCTGATCACCAAATGGTCTTCAGCAAATAAAAAGTTCCCTGGCAGTTACTTTGCATGTGACATATGGCAATTATAAAAGATAGACAGACAAGTAGTTTGACATTTTTAGATATAGTTAAAGCAGCAAAAAGAAATTCTAATTTTCTTGTTGATTCTGGTGGACAGCACAAACTTCCTGAAGAACTCCACGTTGTAGTCAGGGCTGTCGGGGAGTGCAGAAAAAAGCAGTAGTGTTTGTATTCCACCGTCTGGTTTCATTGATTTCAAAAGGAATCCAACCAGGTGGGAGACATTCAGAGAAACCATATAGAAATAGCCCTCTTGCTGATGGTCTTACTTGTTTATGTAGATCATAGAAAGGCATCAGGATTAAACGGAGACTGTTTCAAAACCACTTTAAGTATATAAGTGATGTATAGCTGCAATACCATTGCAGGTTCCTTTTTTGCTGCTGTAATTTGAAGATTTGGGTTTGTTGCTCATCAATAAAATGAGTTGTTGGAGACTGTTTCAGCAGGTGAGGTGGGACAGGCAAAAAGTAAACAAGCAACCAGCCCCCAACCTCTATTGAACAAAAAGCTTAAGTTGTCTCTGACACAAAGAAACATACCACTGTTCTCTAGCTGATGCCAGTCCAGCGGTATAGGAGCTTTCCTTTTCTTCCACAGCTTGTCCATGGTCAGCAGGTACATGATGTCATCTTTGAAAAGCTGGGGAGGAGAGCCAATCAGAACCAAATTGTTACTGTATGTTTGTGGCCATTGTGATTCATACCATGAGTTTTCCTAAAATTAGTTTCAAAATAAATAAAAATCACAATACATTGAATCACCACACCTGTATCTTAACACATATTGTATTCACAGACTCTTGAAAATATACAGCCGTACACAGATGAGAGTAAAACCTCAAATGCCCAGGATATTTTTTTAATTGCTAATCCTGTTCATGTTTTGTGTCATTAATTTATGAAAAATAGTACTTGTGTTCTATTTAGTGCTTCTGCTTATCTCCAGCAAGACACCTACAAAAAAAAAAAAGTAGTAAAAGTATTTGGCAGATGGTAGAGACTATACTGACTAAATAAAACCCTCCTACTCTACAAGCTGCAAGAACGGACAACGCACCTTATAGTTTATACAGTTTATACTAAAACTACTACAAATGTATGAGATCAAAACAGACAGTGAATGAAGCTGTGCATGGATTTCAAGTTCAGCTGCTCAGTCTGCACACAGTGCAGGCATTGACACTAAATGCAGTGCTTATCTTCTGTTCTATAATTAACTTTCAGTGTAAGGATACATCCAGACTAGACAGACTCTATATAAGTGCAGTCCATTTACCATTTAAACAAGGAAGTCTTTGAATCCAAACACTTGTAGTCTACATTTCAATTTCTGAAATAGCCCCCCATGTTTGATTTGTCTGACTGGTACCTTGTTGAAGAGTTTGACGGGGTCATATCCGGTGGAGCGGGCCCAGTCCTTGGTGGAGACTCGCTTGATGTCCCCGTCCTTTTCTGAGGCCGTGGCGCGAGCTGCCGTCTCTTCGGGCTTCCCTGTTTACAGAACGCATGTTTCACAGTGCAGGGCGCTTGTGTATTTCTACCAGTATCACAAACCATTCTGTTGTGCAAAGACTGCTGTGGCAAATTAGTGTGTAAGAGCCAAAGAAATGTGACTCCACGTAACGCCACGCTTTCACTCACATGCAGCTTCAGGGTCCGCTGTGTCGGGTGACACCTCTTGATCCGCATCCTCTTCTCCAAACAGCTGACTATAGTGGCAAGAGACAAACAATGCAAGATGACTATTAGAACACAGCATACTGGACTGTTTCTGCATGTTTTTTCATGCTTTAGCACCTTCGCAACGTAAGCACACGTATTCTACATTACGACACCACGTGCAGGGCCAATCTAGTGAGGCTTTAACTGTGCAATGTGTATGTTTGAACTGTAGGCTACTTGAATGGTGCTGGTACTTTATCATGATGAGAATGAGCCTTACTTAAAGAGATACTTAGCCCAGACGATGCAGTGAATGGGCTCAGACGGTGTGTTTCTTATGGTGCATCCTGGGAAAGTCTTCTGTGTGGGCTTAGGCTGGCACTCATAGCACTCTGTCATTCCCTGGGGAACGAGGACAGGGAGGAAAAAAGGGCAACAGAGAGAGAGAGAGAGAGAGACAGTGAGGTGGGATAGTCGCTCCCCTTCAACCTTTTACTGGATAGGAAATCTATGCAACGGATGTTTCGAACAAGTAACACAACAAAGACGTGTATGTTCTACCTTCTTGATGACTGTGACCTGTCCCAGGTATCCAGCCGTGCCGCTCTCTATCAGAGGGATGTCTGCTGCCAAACACATCCTGTTCACATGGTTACGAGCCGCTACGGAGACAGAAAATGTTTTATTTTTCCTCATTTGAATGTGATGGCAGTCAGGAGCAACACAAAAAACGTCTGAGTAGAGAGGCCATGTGAGAATACCTCTATTATCCAGAGCATTCATCACCAGCACAAACTTCCTGAAGAACTCCACGTTGTAGTCAGGGCTGTCGGGGAGAACAAGACAACCAGTTCCAGATCAAAAAGGACAACCATCAAACCAAGCACAAACAAACAGCAGTTAGTTTTTCCTTTCAATTTCTCCTTAACCGATCCTACTGACAAAGTCTGTGTCTCAGTCTGATAAAACGCTTTGATTTATTAAATGAGTAAAACAGGAAACTCACTTCATGATGCTGTCATGGTAGGCAGTGATATTTGCAGTGGGACAAAACTGCAAGGCGCTCTCCTTGGCCACCTGCAAAACAACAGGAGCAAAGTAACTGACTGAGCCAGAAACGTACAAACGGCACACAGAAAACACTCTCTAACACCATGGAACGCAGATGTTTCTTACAGCAAAAACAGACATTGTGGACAATGAGGTCTTGGTTGGTACAAAAAGACACAGAGATGCAAACCTGGCCCTACATTGTGATTTCAAATTATTCACTGGTCATGTGGCGGGTGATCCCACTTTATTTTTTACGCCAAGCCCAAAATTAACCGCATTTGGTGAGTGTGAGATCAAGGTGTTGATTACCGAGGTACAGGCCAGGAAAGGATAGTATTCGGTAGTGTGTCCTCTGAAATAAACCACAAGTGTAAATCCACGAGTGGCGGAGTGACAAGAGCGGTCAATACAACCGGTACAATAGCAGAATAAAGAAAAATGGTCCGATATCAAGGTGGATGTCAAAAGACGAGTGACTGCACATTGTCAGAGTGTCGCTGCTACATGTGTGGGCTCAGGACAGCCAGAACTGACACCATATAAAGGAGGGGTCGATACAATTAGAAGCCCTTATCTCTGGCATCCTGCCCGTATGTGAGGGCGACTCAGACATGTATGTTACGCCTAGCTGTATGGTAGCTGCACTCGGCTTTGGTGGGCCTGGGTCGGGTAACGGGTTCATACATGCACAGCTCCTGTGGCAGAGGCACGCCACATTTGTGCACCTGGCACTGCGTTTTATTCCTGGGACGATGGATCTGTGCACCTCAGCAGCTGTACAGTCTCAGACGTGCGTTAACATCTCCATGTCCCGTGAAACAGGAAATTGCCATTTTCCATGGCGATCTTGATGTTCGGACAGCGATTAGGGCATTTCATCTGTTTCATTAGCCGGGGGCGCACAATACTGCAACGTAGAGGGTGCCTGTGTATATTTCCTGAGTAGTTTTTTCCATTTATTAGACAAGTTATGGATCGTGGGAATCATTTTCTTCCTGTTTGGGTTTTGGTGTTTGTGATGTTAAACATTATTTACAGAGATGTTCAACCTACCGCAGTGTATCAGTGGACACAATTATAGTTTTTCATAGACATATCCCAGTAACTGGAGTGGAAGCATTATTTAGAAACATCTGGTGAGTTTCAGTACTTTAAAGTTAGAAATTGGTCCCCGATGTTTACATACCTGTGCTTTAGACTTGCCGACATGCTTCTTCTGGAAGAGGAACTGACGGTTCAGATTGCTGACATCGATTGTGTCCAAGTCAATCTGCACAAACCAACAGGGTTGTATGTCACTCATTTATACATGCAATGTGATATTTATGACAGCAAACTGCAATCAACCGGTCAGAAGAGCACCGTCACTGCTTTGCAATTGTATTTTACAATCCACAAATCCACTAGATAGTTAAGGTATTCTCTATACATTTTACAACAGGTATTTAGTTATCTTCTATCTTTTTTAATCACTCACTCAGATGTACTTGCAGAAGCTCCTGTGTTTATATTGCCGTCCTTTACTGTGACCTACACAACTGATTCTTGAAGAGCCTCGTGGCATTCTTTATGACTGAGGATTGTAAAAGAAAAAAAAAAAAAAACTACTTCCTTTACAAAGCAAAGGTCAAACCACTTCGGTCCAAATGGTATTGACAAGACAGAATAATCATCTGCTAATTTTCATCTCTCTCTACTGCTCCCATACTATCACAGATCTCTTCTCTAATTTAACTACAGTACACAACCAAATATCTACTTTACCATAGATGTTCTGAATGTACGTGCCGATTTTGGTAAAACTAGTCTCAGGAACTATCATGCTCATTTTAAATGGAATGACTGAACCACAGACTGCTCACCAGCTACTGTACACAGATAATACAGCTAGTCTTTCATTCTCATTTAAGAGTTTAAGGTCTTACTGACTGATGTTTATGACTGTATCTACTAATCCCATTTGTTTCTTGATTGTTGGTTGGCTTTAGGTGTGTTGTTCTTGTATGCTGGTTGTTTAATTACATAAGTTGCCAGAAGTCATCCATACAGTTTCTGCTTCATCAATAATAACCTGTTATTCAATTCACCAGCACCCTTAAAAAGGACCTCTAGAAGACCTTTAACCCCGCCCTGGGATCCAGTGACAGTCACAAATGCTCGGCTTCAAACATCTCAAAGTTGACCCTCGAAACATAAACATCCACAACTACTAAGTGTATAAGTGCAGCGAACACAAACGCAAATTTCGGAGGCGTCTAGCTTTACTATACAATGTGAAGATATTTGTAGAATAATAATATAACACAACTAAACAAATTGGTGTCCAATTGTGTCTACGGTGTAGATAGCCAGCCGACCGGCTAGCTATCCGTTACAATACAAAGAAGTTGTCCAGCTAACTTAGCAGCATTTAATGGCGCCAAATGCTCCGGCTACATTGCTGCGGCAGGGTTCATATTTTTACTACTTCGTACTCGGGCCTGCCCCTTAAACTATGCACTCGGGGACAGAGGGGATATCAAGAAACCACCACGAGAATTCGTATGTTTTACTTCTTTTAATGCCACGTCTCAGGAGTTAGCCCGAGCCCGCACACCTCCAGGCGTGCAGCACAAAGACCTAGCATGATAGCCAGCTAGCTA
>NW_023339762.1:3917259-3931827 GCF_004916995.1 Morone saxatilis | reverse complement strand
GGCTTAGATCTGGAGTTGGTCCCTGGGCACTGTACTACACACTGTTCTGTTCTGATTATGTGACAGTAGACTTTAGTCTTTAATATAACTTCACACCATGTTTGAACCGTTGAGGTTTGAACCTACTTCAGTGGAGTTTTCCGATTCATTAAGTAATATGCTCTTTTACTTAAGCCAGTCCTTCTTTGTTTTCTCATTAAGATGTTCACAGCTACTTCATACTTCATGCCTCTTCAATAACATGAATAAAATATCTTTGAAGACTGGAATGAGATAATCTCAGCCTCCGGTGAAATGAAATAGATATTTCCTGGTTCTCTAACTCAGTGCAGTGCCAGAAGCACCATGATGTCCCCACCAAGTACCCCCAGACAATTTACTGTATGTACATTTGTATTTACTGGGTAACCGTTTTTTCAAATCATGTTAACTAACACTGCTCCCCGTATTTAATGGCAGTATTAACAGTTTTTGACATCTAGTGGCATTTGGTTTTCACTATTCTTAATTAATATGTCACAGAGGACAGCCTAGAATCAATCGATTCCATCGACTATCAACTCTCCTGAGACTTCATGGTAGAGAGATTGTTCTTTCCTTCTTTCTTTTGGTAAAAATCTATGTGTGTTTAGGTAGACACAGCTGATTATTTAATTAAATAAAACCTATACATGAAATAGAAATATTTAAAGGTAAAGTAAAAATCAATAAATAGTTTTATTTCCAAATCTTTGAAACATTTTTCCAAATACATATACAGATATAAAATAGAACCTGAACCTACTTTTTAAATGTGGCCATCACAGATCATTACATTAATGTGTTAAATTTGACAGGATATGACACCAAACTGAGGCGGGAGCTTCCACCCCTCCAGATCTGCCTCAAAGGAAGACACATGGATAAAATGGATGGATTTAAGCTTTTTATAAAAATAAAAAATCAATTTATAAATATCAATGAATATCTGCCTCTCTCTGCCTATATCTGACATCACTAGTGCACGTCACACTACAATTCCAGAGAAAATTCTAAATATGTATTCATACTATCTACTATTTAAAACTTTTATTATGCAGTAGGAATCTAAATATTATTAGGAAGAAATGCCCTCACATTATCATGTTAAAAGTGGGTGGTGTGGGGGATATTTCCGGCAGAAAGGTGTATGAGGCAACGACCATGTGTCCTACTTACAGTGGCCAAAACCATGTTCCATAAGTTAATGCTCTGTGGTAACCTCACATGTTTACTATTGCGTGTACCTGTGTCACCAACCTCATAACACAGACATGAGTTCACCTGCGGTTAATGAAGCCTGCAGCGATGTTGCTACTCGGTATCCATGGTAACACCGAGATGTGGCGACGTTGTAACATGCTGCCTTCCGGTACTGTCTTCAGTTGTGAAACTTTTATTTAAAAATCCCCCAAATAACAAAAACGCGTTTTCTGTGTCACTAAGGAGTACAGTGGCACTTTAAATGGTACACACAGAGCATGAATTCATGGTTGTAACAGGCAGGCTCCTACAAACATCAATCTTACGCATTTTTCCACTTAAGTCTGGTTATGCAGGGCAAAGTAAAGTCTGTACGTTCGTTAGTGAAAGAAACTACCAAAAGTGCTACTCTGTGTTATAACAGTGTGATAACCTGGCCTGTGTTAGTGTTTAAAATTATTATTATTTCCACGCAAAAGGTCTTAAAGAAGTGGAGTTTCCGTGGAACTTGAATGTCGCACCAGCTGTAGCGGAAAGTTCTCGCTGTCCGGAGACTCACAGCTGGACTCTGTGTGTGTGAGGAGTGGAGGCACCACCACCACTACACCAAGTTCACCATCGGTTATAACGAACAGAAACGGCACCTTATGCCTGCGTCGTTCATTTAAAGCGAAGAACCATTAGCGAGAGATAAACTCATAACCATAAAAGTTTTTTTTTTTGGTCCTAGAAAGTCTGTTCTCTTGTCAACACTCTGTGTCAATCATTTACACTCTGTTGTGTAAATAAACAGGCTATGTGTGATTGGGAAGAATCAATAGGGCAATGTGTCACCTGTAGCCTACACGTTGTATTTGTCCCTGTGCTCGAGGCTCGCGGCATCCCTGTGCTCCCGCGAGTGTGTGCTCGCGGCCGATGACAGTTTGATTAATCACCGCAAACCAGGTGATTCAGAGACTGAACGAGGCCAAACGTTAACGACGTTACTCTGTTGGCCCTCAGTGAACAGTTTCAGACAGAAGGTCAGGTAACGTTTCCTCCGGTCTGACCTCACCGCCCTGCCCGCCTCTCCCTCCGCCTCCAGCCGCACACACACCGACACAGCGCTCTGTCCCTCGCCACAGCTGCTCGAGAGAAACATGGGCTCCGCAGGACAGCTCTGCTCGGTGCTGCTGCTGCTCTTCCTCCTGGGGCTTCATCACTCCTCGGGTTTCTGGATCGTCAACGTCGTCTTCCCGCCAAACGCCAAACCCAGAGCACCAAGCAACAGCACTCCACCGCTCATTATTGGTAAGTGTTGGCATTGTTGTGGTCCATTTAGTCTTTTTATTTTATTTAAAAATAATCTTACATGATCCAGTATGTATTGAAGGGCCAGGGCTTGACTACCAGCTGGGCAAATCAGGCAACAGGGCCCCTGAAAGCTCCATTTTAATACCTTCAGTTACTTACTCCATATTCTATTATTTCATCTTTTTTAAGTAAAATTATGAAACCTGTGGCCAAGTGGTATTCTATCTATCTATCTATCTATCTATCTATCTATCTATCTGTCTATCTGTCTGTCTGTGTATTGATGTCTAGGCTATCAGTGTGGTTGTACTCTGTACATTTGACCCTGCTCTACAGTTTGTTTGCTGCTTATCGGTCATACTAAGGCATTTTAGGCTCAAAGGGCCAAAACCTGATTCAGTGGTCATGCTCTTCACTGGCCCTCCACGCTCCAGCTGTAATGGGTTTTTCACTGTCTGGCCTCTAAAGTCCTCCAATTTGGCCCGTAACCAACCCAACTCTCTCTTAATTTATGCCCCCAAGGTCCCTGTGGTAAAAGGGGTGAAAAAACTCTTGCATATTTAGTTCAGCCAAAAATGGGCCAGTAGTGTTTGCACATTATCACCTAACCTCTGCAGCTCGGCTTCAGGGAGTGAGGATCATAATGAAATTAACATTAGCCACAAAAGAAAGAGGTCAATACTGGCCCACCGACGCCTCATACAACTACATAATTATTGATTTTGAGGGAAGCCTTCTTTACTCCATCCACTCGTGAAAAGTGGACAACTATTCATGCCTTCGTCATCCTAGGGGAACAAAATTCAGCTCACAGAACTCTGCTGAGTAATGAAGTTAGTGTACCCAATGCAGACTGAAAATTAAGTAGATATGTACACCTGCATATACCCTGCACTACACCACTGGTCAAGACCTCCCTCAACTCACAATTCCCTCTTCACTTTCTTCATAATAATTCTTTATCTCATGTTTTTACATCAGTTTTAATAGTAACAGTTAGTCCACACTATCCCACTGATATTTGTCTGGATCTTCTACTTTCCATATTATTCTGCACAGCCTTAGAGATCGTCTTTGTCAGCAATAACAGCATTGGTTATAAAGTGTAGCTTGAAAAAGACCCAAAGATGGAAACTGTGACATAATGATGCTGGAACCCTAGAGGCTGCCAAAACCATGAATTATAAGGGATGTTTTGCCCATTTGTTGTTGGTACCACTCATCAGCAGGTGTCAAAGATTGTTACCATAGAAACAAGGCTCCTGGTTAAGAATTGGTGGGGGGTGGCGCCCCAGTAACTCACCTTATTGAGCTTGCGACCCATGTACTAAGGCTTAGTCCTTCCCACAGCGACCTTGGTTCAGTTCAGTAAAAACATCTGCACGTCCTTCTTTATCTTCTCTACACAAAGCAGCAGACTTTATTCCTACATTCGTGGGTCCTTCTTTGCAGTCTTCATGCAACTGATGCGTCATTCAAGACAGTAGGTTTCTTAGTTTATTTTAAGATTACACTGCGGGGCATTTTCTCTTCCCACCGCTTTATTACTCATTGTTTGCAGTCAAAGGTCATTGTCCAGGTCGGGATACACGCTGTCCACTGTAGAGGAGCTCCAAGTAGAGGACAGGTAACACAGAGTAGGGGTCGCTGGTCTACAGTACGTTTTGTTCAAGGCCAAAAAAGTAAAGTTGTGGAGTAAGGCTGTATTTGTCAATATGATGTGGAAAGTGTAAAAGGTGGGCACACATCCACATTCTGAAAAGTTTCCAAATCTCTAAACATTTAGAAAACCTGCTGTTTAGTCAAAATAAACATTTTACTGCACACTTTATTTTAAGGTTGGTAATGTCACACATTCTGCAAGATATAGTGGAAAAAATCTAAATAAATCTTAAACAAACGTTTTCTGACTATTTTCTGACCCAAGGTTAAGGTTTTAACCTCATTCCTTCCTAACTATGTGAAGCAATGTCCCTCCTACACAGGACACAGTGCAAATAAGACCTTACAAATATAGTATTTATAAAACAGGATTACACAATAATAGTTCTTAATTCATTTTATTTTATTACTTTGCATTTGCCAATATTGTTATGTTAACAATACATAAAATCACATCACCGTAATGTGATGCTCACAGTGAACAGAATTATAACCCAACTCTGCAGGTCCCCTCAGCACCGCAGAGGTTTTGGCTTCTTTCAGCTCATTGTTTTGGTTTCTGACAGCAAACTCTGATTTCCAGCTGCAGCAGGCAGTTTATATTAGCCAAAGAGGCCCGATAAACACACAGGACACTACCAGCCCCAAGCGGCAGATAGACAAAGTTAGTGAATAGCAGGTGAACATGGGGGAGCATTCAGTGGATAAAGAGCAGTTTTATATGTTTTTTACTTTTCTCAGGAGTTGGTGAAGATCAAGAGAGAGCTGAAAGGAGAGTGGATATCAAATGGTTAGAAACACCACTAATATAAATGCTAATGTTGCTCTGTGTCTGGCTGCTGGGTGTGTATGTATGCAAGCGTTAGCTAATGCGTTCACCATAACAGTATAACAGATTGTTGGTCTTCCCTCAAATGAAAATCTAGTAAAGGTCCAGTATGTAACATTTAGGAAGCTCTATTATATATCTATAAATGGAATATAATATTCATAGGTATGTTTTTATTAGTGTATAATCACCTGAACATAAGATTCGTCATCGTAGAATGAGTTTTAAACCAAACACTTGCTCTAGAGTGGGGTGTTTTTTCCCACATTTCACGGCCACCGTAGTTTCTCCTTCGCACTTGAAAGCGCGGAGCAACGTAGTTGCGATCTGCAACTACACATGCGGATGCCACTACATCCTGCACACTGGGCATTTCACACTGGGTTTCATATTTGGAACGTGCTTGAGTCGTCACCAGTTATGACCAGTGACCTACAGCAGCGGTTCCCAACCTTTTCACCTGGTGACCCCTTAAATAAGTCAGCTTACAACCCCTTATCACAACTTATATGTACAGTGAAAAGTAACACAGGAGGAAAAACTGTCCTGTGAATTTTAATGTATGGCAAAACAATGCATATTACTGCCTCACATTCCATTAAACATCCTGTGACCCCTCAGCTTCACTGCAAGGTTGGGAACCACTGACCTACTGTAAACTTAACCTGTCAGTGCTCACCTTGCTGTGTGATTCACTGATATGTGTGTGTGTGTGTCCAGTGCCAGGGAACTTGGGGAACCGTCTGGAAGCTAAGATAAACAAGCAGACGCTGGTCCACTGGATGTGCTACAAGAAAACTGAACACTGGTTCCCACTGTGGATTGACCTCAACATGTTCATGCCCATAGGTGTTGACTGCTGGATTGATAACATTAGGTAACACTGTCTGACTTTTAATGTCCTCTGTCCTGCCCTGTTTACATGTTCTCTTCCTGTTTGTGATCTCCTGTCAGATACTATTCGAGTCACAGTAGAGAATGTTTTTGCCCAATTATAATACCTAAATGTCTGCGTGCCCCAGACTTGTTTACAACAGGACTACTCGGCGGTCATCCAACTCACCAGGAGTGCAGGTGCGGGTGCCAGGATTTGGGCAGACGTATCCCATTGAGTTTCTTGACCATAACAAACTGGCGGGTGAGAGAAATGTACAGAAATGTCAAAAATGATATGTTTATGTCATATGTCATAGATATGTTTTCATTAGTGTATAATCTCCTGAAAATAAGAATGGTTAGGTATTTTCGTTACCTTAAAATGAGCCGTTTTTATCTATAGAGGGAGCGGGTCTTCTACGGAGGCTGCCATTTTGAACTGCCATGTTTCTACAGTAGCCCAGAACGGACAAACCAAACACTAACCCTCTCTTTCGTGCTTTACACAGGTTTTGCGTACACCCTAGTTTCTCTACATGCTTGAAACAAAAGGGTGAGGCGAGGGAGTTGTAGTCACCAAATGCACTGCTAGATGCCACAAAGTCCTACACAGTGGTCCACTCTGTAGCTCAGCTGCTTTGTAGCAAGGGTTGCTTTAGACTCTGACATCTGGTATTGATTTAGTCTGCTGCTGTTTTTTTGCAGGTTATTTCTACACTATGGTGCAACACTTGGTCAACGTGGGCTACATCCGAAATGAGACAGTCCGAGGAGCTCCATACGATTGGAGATTAGCTCCGAGTAAGCAGCAAAACTACACATGCACCCTCACATGCACTTTTTACACATTAAAAGGGCTTGGTACAGTCTAGCACACTGTCATATCACACACTTATGTGTGGAATTTTTATCTTGAGAGCATATGTAAATGGGAAGGTTTGGCACTGGATGTGTTGGCTTGGAAGTATAGAAAGTACATCAGCAGGCAAAATGACCAACTCAGCTTGTTCTTTTTAAGTTATAAGGTGTTGTGTAGTTGGTATTTGGGCTCTCTTTCCCCAATATGGTATTAATGATATGTAACAAAGTAAAAACATCATCTGAGAAAACAAAAATAGTGTGAGACTCATAAAGGTCTCTTTTATACAAACGTATTTAAAGCTCCACCAATCAATATTTTTTATATTAAAGCTGCATCAGTTAATTACTTTTTGCCACTTAATGACAACACAGCAAGCTGTAAACACAACACTGACACAGCTTGAGATAAGAAAGAAATACATAACATGTCTAGGTTGGTAACAAGGCATTCAGGTTTCAGGGTGTGATGAGAATAGAATGTGACAGGGAAAGAGAAACATTTCCCAGCAGTTGGCATTCATTTTGGAGTCGTGTTTCTGGACACCTGATGAATATAAGCCTAATATTCACTGCCTCACAGCTAAAGTCACAGCTAGTGTCTGTCTGTCTTTTGGTGCCGGAAAGGTGGTGGGTTTATCAGAAAATGGCTGCCTGTAAAGTTGTGGGTTGTAAAACCACAACGCTGAGCTGGAAGGGGAGCGAATATTAGACATTAAGACATTCTGGTGGCTACAAACACAAATAATACAAAATGTTGCAAATGTGGAGTTCCTCTGACCACATGTGGTCAAAAGAATTTAATACAGTTTTAAAGAACAAACCCAAACTCCATATCATTCTTTATATCACATTACACTCCCTCCTGTCATCCTCCCTCACACAGATGAGAACACAGAGTATTTCACAAAGCTGCAGGACCTGGTTGAGGAGATGTACGAGCAGTACCAGCAGCCTGTTTACCTGCTGGGACACAGCATGGGCGGCCACTATGTCCTCTACTTCCTCAACCACCGGCCCCAGGCCTGGAAGGACAAGTACATCAAGGGCTTCATTTCCCTGGGAGCTCCATGGGGGGGAGCTGTTAAACCACTTAGAGTCCTGGCGTCAGGTAAAGGCACTTAGAGTACAGTACACAGAGTATTTCATATTTGATCCATTTATTTTTGCTTTAACTTGCTGTTCACTGCAGGTGAAAATGACGGCATCCCAATGATTTCCAACATCAAGATCCGCGAGGAGCAGAGGATGACAACAACCAATCCCTGGATGGTGCCGTCTGAGGAAGTCTGGCCAAAGGACCACGTCTTTGTCTCCACACCAACTTTCAATTACACCAACAAGGACTACCAGCGCTTCTTCACAGACATCAATTATGAGGACGGCTGGTAACTAACAGCTTTAATGTTATTACACAGCCGTGATTAACAAAAGCTGTGCCCATTACCCACATCAGTTTTAGATTAGTACTATATTCCTGAATCAACCTAACCGACTCGGAAATGTTTTGGAATTTGGATTTGGAAATGTTTACGATGTGCAGAACAGTGACTATATAGTAGCGGGCAGCCACCACAGCGAAGGAAAAGCTTACAAGTGGAGCAATGACGGAGACTTTTAAAGATAAGGCTGCCAGGAGTTTCGATCCTATGGTCAGTTTTACCTCTTATGAAACAGGAAAACCTGGTCGATTATGTAAATTGCTGCTTTGGGAGCAGATAAGTGTGTAGTCTCTCCACCATGATAGACAGAACAGTGTTTCATTGTGGTAGCATCTGTGTCGACACATTGTGAGGAACAGCAGTTAATGATAGAAGCAACTTGAAATCATTTTGATGGCTAACATTTTTATTTGTAGAAAAACCTGACAGTCTATAGGTTTTTATTTTATACTACCACTGGGATCTGCCATCGTCAAAAATGTTCAACTCTGACATACAGTATACAGCATTAGCTTTAAACCTGCACTAACAGATTTTGGTCATTTGGGGGCAGCAGACTCAGGCTGTGAACATAACCGTAACATTATTATTATAATCTTTTAAGTTGATATGGTGAACATGTTAGCAAACAGTTTCCTATTTACACATCCAGCAGATAGAGGTGAAAGCCCAATATTCAGTCTGCTCTTTAGCTCTTGTATTTCGTCTCCAGCAGCTCCTGAGGGAAATATCAGACTCTTTAGCTCAGGGGTGCCCAAACTGATTTCCTTGGAGGGCCAAAACTGAAACTTAATGGTGGGCCGTGCTCACTGTGTCTGCCTAATGGTGCTGGGCAGGTAACGTACAGTCTTTTTAAAACGGTTTTCACTCAAAACAGCAAAAACACAGAGTGAACCAAAGTTGCAGGCTGCAAAAACCAAAACAATGTGCTTTAAGGGGAACTCTGAAACACTGATTTTACACATCAAAGTCTGTTAACAGGTCTTGCGGAGTACTAGTCCACATGTGAGAAAAGTTGTTTAAAACCTTTTGTGGGTCTAGAGGGAGCAATCTGATTGCCTTAAGCGATGCCATGTGAGTCAGTGTCGCTTGGCACTGCTAACTCCAAGCTGGAAAATGGAATAAAATCGGGGGCCTGATCCTCATCTCTGCTTGAGGCTACATTAACCTCTACTAGCACAACATACCCAAACACCAGAGCAAGGAGCTGATTGTTGGTTTTAGGAAAAAAGAGAGGCACATTCCTGTTTACATTAGTGGAGCTGAGGTGGAGCATGTGAATTGTTTTCGGTTCCTGAGAATTAACATCACAGAGAGCCTGGCATGGTCATCTCACATCTCCACTCTGGTACAGAAATCTCAGAAAAGACTGTATATGTGTTAAAGCTGTGTGATGCTAAATCAGTGGAGTAGTCTTTTAAGGTGACTATAGTTCCATAGAGCTGAGGGGAACCCAGAGTTCATCCCTACAGACGACCTTTTTCACAAGTAGTCATGTGATCCATTGTTAATATAAAAATATTGTAACTGCTTTAACGTTTTGGTCCTTATATCGCTCCATTTCACAACCCCCTTTATGCTCTTGTTGGTTCCAGGCACATGTTGGAAGACACCAAGAACCTCACCAGCGCTCTCCACCCACCTGGCGTTGAGGTGTGGTGTATGTATGGCGTGGGGCTTCCTACTCCAGTAACATACATTTACGACGAGGAGTTTCCCAACGCGGACCCGGTGGACTTTGTTTACGCCGACGGGGATGACACAGTGGACAGCTTTAGCATGAGTTTGTGCAAACGTTGGGCGGACCAGCAGGAGCAGCCCGTCCACATTACAGAGTACAGAGGGCTGACCCACCTGGACATAGTGTTCCATGAAAAGGTGCTCAATTTAATCCAGCATATCCTGGAGGGCAATTCAGACACACCCAGAGAGGTTGACGTTCGATCTGGAACTGAATAGCAGACGACAGCATTTAAGAGTTTATTAAACCAAAAACACACAGTGCTGGATTTTTACATAACCTATAGTCTGTTCTAGTGTCCCAAAAAAACACAACACATTTCACATGAAATAGCTTAAACATTTATTAAAAGTGCAACAGTTCCAAACCAGTCTGGACTTGCAAGTAATCTAACCCTGACCCCCACCCCCCCAGCCCATCACCATGACCCCCTTATCTAAACTACTTGCTGATGACTTGCAGAATGGGTTTGACTCTGACCTGTTTATTTCTGTTTGCAGAGTATTATGTTGTGTATCTCTCATACTTGATGTTGATCATGACAAGACTTAGTGGTTATCATGATACACATAATTGTCACAATAATTACAAAAATAGTAATAGGGAGTTATTTTCAAATTATGGTTTATTCAATGTTGTAGTCGGGCGTTTAATCATTCAGGCAACGTCAAATCCTGTGACATACATCTTTACAAAATACACAATGGTTTGTTTACTTTTGATGGATGATGAATTAATCATCACAATATATCACAGGCATATTTGTAATATTCTGGGTAGATAAGAGTGTGACTGTAATGAATAGTAGCCTATTTTATTGTGTGTGATGTCACTGTAATATTTCTATTCTATCTAAAGATTTATATATTTTTAGATGTGTGTATAAAATCCTTGACTGTTGACTGTTTGCTCAGGCTCATATACAGTAGTGTATTACATTAAACCAATGAAGTGAAATGATAGGGATATTTCATACTGCCAAATGTGTTTGAATGTTTCCACTTATAATAAAGTATCTGCTGCCACAAAAGCCACGCGTATCAATTGATTAGTTCAGATCTCATATATAGCGTCAGTGGTGTAGATCAATCCTCTCTCTCTACATCTGAGATCGATGACTTTTGACTCGACTGTTGAAGTTGTCGGGTGGATTGCTCTGTGATCTAGACCTCGTGATCGTCACCTTGATCACTGATCATCGTCAACGTTTATATTGCGGTAAATCACATCAGAGGACTTGAACAGCACACCGAAAGACCTCCTCTGCAGATCTACACACACACACACACACACCGAGGAGGCGACCATGAGTGTTGGGCTATGAGACACCAGGAGCCATGGCGGCTTGGCAACGGATAACCGCCTTCTCTTCGCTGCTCCGAGTCGGTTTGTTGTTGTTGTTGTTGTCTGCTCAGAGCAGCGGGAGACCGTTGGAGAAATGTGTCGGCAACAAGGCTTGTTCCTCGCGACCTCCCGTAGTCCTCGGTAAGAGTTTTCTCCGGTGTTTCTGGTCTAGTTTACCTGACTGTCTTCTGGCAAACAGCTCACTGTGAAACTTACTCATCAACAGCTAGCGATGGTCAAGACAGGCCAAACTCTATTCAAAATTAATTTAATTTTATCTCTCTTTGCTTGTCACAAATGCTGTATAAAGCTTTCAGTAAGATTCAACATTTTTCAAATGAGTATATGGCCAGTCTTATATTCGGCTAGAACATATTCGTCCAATTTGTATATACGTCGGTTAAATTTGTACTTTTGTAAATGTTTGGCCTGTCGCTCCTATTATCTTCTTCCACCAAAACAACCAGCTGGTCGTCGTAGAGAGCGGTCTGTACCAGGTTGTCTGTCTAATTTTATCAGAGGAAATGTGATTTTGACTGTTATATGTGCGCTGTATCGAAAGCACAGTCCCGCCGAATCGGAAAATGTGTTTAGTCATCGGTTGTAGAGGATATAATGTCGCTTCCCAGGAAGACGTCTTTACATTGCTATATTTGCGAACGGAGTTTGGCAGGAAACTGTCGAAGAAATGAAATCCCGTACGAAAAAAAACACTTATTAGCACACTAATGCTGACATATATTTGCGAGGTTTAGTAAACATTTAAACGTTGTGTTCAGTGAGTGTGTGTGTGTTGTTTACAGTCAGCTTTCCTCTGATCATATGACTGAGTTGGAAAACAATCTGACTCTCCAGCATTGCAGCCAATTAAGTGCTCAGGATACCGAGGAAGTCTAATGGCAGACTCTCTTTAATCTCACAGTAACTGTGTAACTTTAATGTAAATTTCTATTCATAATCCAAGTTAAAAGCTAACACACTGCCATTCTCCCTCCACTCATTGAAGGGGTCTTGGGTTTAGAGGAATCTTATCTGTGTTTGGCCAAGTTACAACCACAGCCTCAGTCTGTGCCTATGCATGTGTGATAAGAGTCTGTGTAACTGCTTGACCCACAGTGACCTCCTGCTGTTTGCTTGTTCTTGCAGTTGAACAGTAGAATATTACAGTTTTAGAGAAAAGCCAGTGTTGGGCTGCTGTAACTTTGTGGTACACTGACAGTGAGGCAACCGGAAGGGCCTGTTCGACCATAAAGTGCTGAACTAATAGCTGAAAAAGGCTAAACACAGTCCATCCAGTCATAGCGGGATAAAGGTAATATTTATTCACTCCCCCTCTAGTCAAAAATCAGTTTTTCTTGCATTTTCATAGATTCTGGATTTTTTTATGACGTTAAAGGAGTAGAGCAGATTTAATGCAGAAATTATACTTTTTTTTGTGAAAAACACACACATTATTGTTTCAAGCGGACTATTTGTATTCAGGCTTTGTGTCTTAATACATTTCTGGAAGAGATCTTTAAGCTGTGAGTGTTACTACCCATATGGTAGTAGTGGTGAATATTCATCATTGTCTATAGAAAAAAACCAAACTTAAAAAGTACTTTAAATAAAGTTCCCACTTGGATTTCAACAGATATTTACCCATCTTTAAGTATAATATTTAAATTTCAAAGTCTTTGAAAAAGAACAAAACAACCCAGCGATGCTCAGAATTTCCACTGACGTCTGTCTTTTTAAAATGTTTTAAAAGTGTTTAGAACTGTAAAGTATGCATTGGCTTCATGGCATCCATCGTGAGAGTTGGCCTCATACTATATACTATACGTGGCCTTGGACTGTTGTGCAATGTTTTGTGTGTGTTGTTTGATGATACAGAGGAGGAGGAATAGACCAAGGGCAAGTAAGTAGTTCCTGTCCGGTCTCATGTCAAGTTGAAATATTGATAACTGACAAATATACATACATTAGAAACATGTGTCACAGTATGGAAGAAGGGTAAGAATGAGATAATCACTAATGAATATGCACATGAACAGTAATAATTAAACCTTCAGTGTCATCCGGACAGTCTTGCTGATATGTGCCGATATGTGACTCATTCCTAATGTTACCTGTTGCAGTTCCAGGGGATCTGGGAAACCAGTTGGAGGCGAAGCTGGATAAACCTAGTGTGGTTCACTACATCTGCTATAAGAAGACTGAGTCCTTCTTCACTCTGTGGCTGAACCTGGAGCTGCTCGTCCCTGTAGCCATAGACTGTTGGATAGACAACATAAGGTATGACGTGGCTTTTTCTGTTTGCATTCAGACATCAATAAAGTACTGTTTGTCTGATGAATTTGTCCGACTCACCAAATGTATGTACGAGGTTTGCTGACGGCCCATTTTGAACATCATCCTGTGATGATTAGTGTGGCATGTTTCTGTTGTGAAAGTGATTACTAGTTTGCCGTTGCTGTTCTTATGTAGAAGGCTTGATTTTTTTGTGTGAAAACATTTCTGTGGTGCAAATTCCTGGAAGTGCTGTCATAGGATAAGGGAGTAGATAGATGGGTTCGACAGCCTGTTTGACTTTCTGCTAACAGTTATCACCCAGCACTGGATAAACTGACCTTTGAACCCTCCATTTATCAACGAGGTATGGAAGGAAACAAAGGATGAGATAGCATTCCTTTTAATGTTTCCATCAGCACTCAACTCAACACCACTCACATGTTAATTATTCATTTAGACATGAGGACTGTGAGCTGCTGTATCTCTAAATGAGAGCTCTGCCGTGATGCAATTAAATAGAGAGCCATTTTGCAATTATGTTGAATAATTGCTCTCTTCCCTGTTCTTAAGATGTGGCTTCAGTAATCCAGACTTCCTCTGCAGTTAGAGGATTGATTAGTTCATCTTGGACTAAATTTATCTGGACTGACAGTTGGCTCTTATTTTGAAAGGAACGCAACATGAGTAGAGAGTGGAAACCATGATCAACACTCATACGACTGGCTGCTCATATGATTGGACTTGCGTGACTGACTGTCATGGCAATGTGGCCACAAACAGAACATTTTTTATTGCAGATGCACAATAGTTCATTTAAGGCTCAGGAACCGCCTGAAACCAGAGATTATTTTGTATTCCCACTTTTCAGCAAAGTCAGTTCAGTCAACAATCTGACTTAAATAAGTTAACTCATAATCATCCATAATTTATAAACTATCTCTGACTGAAAACTGATCAATGCGAATTTACAATGTAAGAACAACATTTAAAGCTGCAGTAGGTAGTTCTTTATAAAAATAACTTTTTGT
>NW_023339762.1:3916889-3917223 GCF_004916995.1 Morone saxatilis | reverse complement strand
CGAGACAGATAATCTGTGACAAAACCAGGTTCCTCTATCTTATTTAGTGCTCCTAATGGAATTTGCTAGAATTCTCCGGGCCTGAACAAAAACATCCAATCGGAGCCAAGAAAAAAATGTGTGCCAAAACAGCATTATAATATAAAAGTACTGTACTGCTGCAGAGATGCCCTGGCCTACAAATGTAGCTCTCCAGACATAAGGAAACTTGTTTGTTTTCACATTATCATGATTTTTTTCAGTGCAAATTAAATTTGTGGTGCAATCTTGAATCATATTTGTCAAAATAATCACAATACGATGTTATGATGCCCTGGTGTCTTCATTTGGGACA
>NW_023339762.1:3914135-3916813 GCF_004916995.1 Morone saxatilis | reverse complement strand
GAACAGCTGTTTTCAAAGCCAGTTATTCACCTTTTGAGAACAAAGGCCTGTTTTAGGCCAAGTATGTAAAATGACCAAGAACCTACCCAGGTTACTTCACTGACAGAATAAAAGTTTGTGGGTAAGACATGAGAGTCATGCTGCAGGTTTGTTTTAGTGGATACAGAGTGAAGGTGTAAACTGTCTGAGTCAGAGATTTAACTTTCAAACATTCTGGTAAATGTAGCATAATTCAGAGTTTTAACCCTTGGAAGATAAACAAAAATAACACCAATTAGAGTTTGCACTGTTTTAAAATATGACCAAGATCCATCCACAACCATAGATGTGTAGCTTTCGAAAGTATCTAAATGTCATAGTTTAAAGATCTGCTTCTGCTTGGCAAACCCAGACATCTTCTCTCACATCTGCATTGGTCGTCAAAAAAACAAGAGTTGGGGAAGTTGATGACCAACATAACTAAGAAGGTGGTAGAGCCATGGTGAATTAAAATGGGAAGTGCCTCGTGGTAAGATGTATTTGTGTGTGTCTGGTTCACCACAGATGCAGAACTGATTCTGATCGAATGCTCCTTTTCACATTTTGTATGTGTGTGTGCAGGTTGATCTACAATAGGACCACACATGCCACCTCGTCCCCGCCGGGTGTGGACATCCGTGTCCCCGGGTTTGGACAGACTTATCCTCTGGAGTATCTGGACCCCAGCAAACGCAGTGTGGGTGAGTTGAAGGTCCAAAACCAAAACAGAAAAAGGTCTAAATGGGTCCCCACAAAGACAGACAAACAGGAATCAGACTTTTGTCACAGCCCACGTTCTGAGTAAGAGACTGAACTGTACGATGCTTTCTTCTTTTGTCTTCGTAGGCATGTATTTCTTTACTATAGTGCAGGCGCTGGTGGAGTGGGGCTACACCAGAGATGATGATGTCAAAGGAGCTCCCTATGATTGGAGGAAAGCCCCCAGTAAGCAACCCTACACACACACACACACACTGTTACACTGGTACATTTACAACATGTGGCACAACAACTGTGTCAAACTCTGCACATACAGCATTCAAACAGCACAGTAGGAACAAGAAGAAACACTGATTGGTTTGTTTTGAAAGAGTATTTTAGGCAGTGAAGCCAGAATAAATGGGGTAAATAAACTTAACGTAATCACAGTAACTTTGTTTACTCATCTTCTCTCTGTTGGTCTTTTCTCCTCTATCAGATGAGAATAAAGAGTATTTCCTGGCGCTGCAGAAGATGATTGAAGAGATGGCGGAGAAGGCTGGCGGGCCCGTGGTGCTCATCGCTCACAGCATGGGCAACATGTACACCTTGTACTTCCTCAACCAGCAGCCACAGGCCTGGAAAGACAGATACATCAAAGCGTTCATATCTCTGGGACCACCGTGGGCCGGGGTGGCCAAGACTCTCCGCGTGCTCACCTCTGGTAGGGAGCGGAAACAGTTTTGGTTTGCTTATGTAGTGGGTCTAACCCTAAGAACCGTTGCCTGCTAATACACAAAGTTATTTTAGATCGATGATCTGACACTTGATAGAATTATATTAGAATTTTGTAATTATCTATAATTAGGACAATTTTAAATTAAATTTTACAAAATAACACAACATGCCTAAATTACAAATAACCAGACAAAATAACCAGATCTTTCTCACACATGTAGTATGAGTACGAGTAGTATATAAGTAGTATATATACATAAACCTACTCATAACTACACTAATGAAGGATTGGCAGCTTTAATATATTGTTTGCCTCCCTAAGATGTTATAGTTGGGGGTTATTTACAGCTTGTTGGACTTGGATTTACAAATAGCAATTCAAGCCCCAATTCAAAAGTGTTTCCTGTAATCTTCAAAATAAAGGTCTTTGCTAAATCCATTAAAATCCAAGATTTTAGAGGAAGTTATAATTCTCTGTTTTTAATTTCTAAAAGTGCAAAAAGATACACACTACTACACATGGATAAACCGAATACTTGCCCTTTGAAGTCAACCTGTTATTTAGACATTGCTCAATGGTCAAAGCCTCATTCTGGGATGTTAGGACTGGCTCAATAGACAGTGCTCCCTCCTGTCTTATTAAGACAAAATAAAATAAAATATTTTTTTATTTTAATGAATGTCTGTTCTCTAATGTGGTCAACGAGGGGGAAAGAAGCCAGAGCCAGTTGCTTCTGCCCAGCTGTGAGTGAATGGTCTGCTGAGACCAACTTGCTAATGCTGGTGCTTCAAAGATTTTGAGTTTTTTTTAACCTGTACTCCATTGCTGTTTGCCACTAATGAGATCGTAAGAATGTGCAGATTAATGGTGTTGTGTTACATCTGTGGACTGGGAAGTGAAGTCCTTGAGGTTTTCAAACATCCTGTCATCTATTGTAGTCATCAAAGTTAATACGTTTTATTGGTGTGATGGGAAGAGCCTGTGTAATAACCCCAGTAATACACAGCAACTGCTCCCATCCATCCTCTGTTCTCTCTGTTCTTCTATTAGATTGCTTAACTGCTTAGACCAGATTGCATAAAGGACAGTTACGCCAGATCCTGAATGCTGGTAAATGTTCCCTGCCCTACCAGTAACGCTGACGCACTCTGGATTAAACAGAACTGTACATTATACTAGATTTTTATTTTATTTTTTTTGAAACCACACAGTGAAAGTCCTC
>NW_023339762.1:3913075-3914063 GCF_004916995.1 Morone saxatilis | reverse complement strand
TTCTCTGCCAACAGGTGACAATAACCGCATCCCAGTTATCAGCCCGTTGAAGATTCGCTCCCAGCAACGTTCTGCTGTCTCCACCTCCTGGCTGCTCCCCTATGCCCACTCCTGGCCCAAAGATCAGGTCTGTGTGTGTGTGTGATTTTTCTACACAGTCTGCCATATTGAACCTCCATGTTTCACACTGGCTCTAGATAGGGCCTTTCACGTTTTTCGTGGCCACCATAGTTTCCCCTACATGCTTTACAGCCCGTTCTCATTCCCAGCTCATCAAATACCAACGTCATTGGTGTTCAGTTGAGTAGGTCTTACCCATAATGCCAACAGGCAGTGGTGTAGATTATCAAAATGAATTTCACTATAATATAAAACTGTAATAGAGCCAGTGTGAACATAACTTGTTCTTCTTTAGTATTTGGTAAAAGTAAAATCAAACAACTGAGTAACTTTGTTTCCCCAACCCATGCACCACTAGGTCTTGGTGCAGACTCCCGCCGCCAACTACACTGTGCAGGACTACAAGCGCCTCTACTCGGACATCGGCTTTGAGGACGGCTGGCTGATGCGGCAGGACACGGAGCCGCTGGTGACCGACCTCACGCCCCCCGGCGTGGCCATCCACTGCTTGTACGGCAGCGGCATCCCCACGTCGGCGGGCTTCCAGTACTCTGACAAGTTCCCCGACGTTGAGCCCACCGTGCTGTACGGCGACGGGGACGGGACGGTGAACCTGCAGAGCGCCGTGCAGTGCAAGCGCTGGGTAGGAAAGCAAAAACAGCCCGTGGTGTTAAAAGAGCTCCCAGGGAACGAACACGTGAACATGTTGCTGAACATCACAACTGTGTCTTACATCAAGACTGTGCTGTTCTCCCCGTGAGGCTGGCAGGAAGTGAGGGACTGGCTGGCAAGCAGGAAGATTGCTTTAATCACACACACACACACACACACACACACACACACACACACACACACACAGAGGTATATA
>NW_023339762.1:3912710-3912975 GCF_004916995.1 Morone saxatilis | reverse complement strand
ACACACACACACACAGAGGTATATATAGGACAGACTGACTCATCTCACCTGTCTTTCTCAACACTGACTGCCAACATATTCTTGTGTACATGCCACATTGCTTAAGAAAAAGTATTGAAATTTTGTAGCACAACTGCAGAAAAGTTTTAAAATTAATTTTATAGCCGTAATTATACAACTTCTGTTACTGTCAGGTTGTTTACTGTCGAGTACGCCTAAATACAACGACTTTTATGAGTTTCAGCTTTTAAACAACCCAAGGTTT
>NW_023339762.1:3899295-3912700 GCF_004916995.1 Morone saxatilis | reverse complement strand
ACCTACTAAATTATTGTGTCGTTATTATGATAAAGAATGTGTGTATGTACAAGTGGAAACCCAGGGAAATACAGTATGTGCCACTTTGAGTTATTAATCAAAGTCAGATCTTTTTATTAATGTTGGAGATTTCTGAACTCCCTTGACAGATGTTTGACTAAAGGACATACTGTATTTGTATCTTTCAGGTCACATGTTACAGTGCTCTGACTTATTAACAAACCTAAGTAGACTTCTACCAAATCAACTTGTTTAATTGTTTTGTCATTTTATTTCTACTGATCCTTTTGTTGATCTTTTATGTTTATTTTCTTGCATGCAGCCAAGCTGTATGTCCAGGATTGCTTTGAGGATAGTTTTTATTTACACGAGTCACAGAGGGACTGGAACCATACCTGGGGTGTGGATGTGGATTTTAGTCATGTTGAAGCCACTCACCGGTCAAACAAAAAGGTTTTAGGTCCAATTACTTGCATTTTTGAGGACCTTGAACCACATCTCATGGTCTTAATCAGTGAATACAATTGGCTCCATTAATTTAGTTTGCTCATTGTTGAAGACTGAGATGCAGCTGAAAGCTCCAGAAAGAGCTAGCAAGTGAACCTTGAAGCAAAAAGATTTGTCAAAAAAAAACAAATTCTTAACTCAAGGTCCAATTACTGGCTTTTAATAGAGCTTTCAACTGCATCTCATGGTCTTCATCAGTGAATGCTGTTTGCTCAATAGTTTTGGAGATATCTCTATTGTCCTGTCCATTTTTAAAAGGCCATGTGATGGCCACTGTATCCATTGATGAGCATGAGATGTAGGTGAAAGCTCCAGTAAATATAGTAGTGGATTTTTGAGTGTTAAATTCTGCTCCTGATGGATCAAAAAACAGCCCAATGATATTGGCGTGATGTTTTTAACTGGAATCATTGTTTTAGCATTCATGTGTAATGTAAAATGAAATGACCTGCTATATTAAGCTCTTTCACTTCACTTTCAATGTCCTATACAGTACATTATGATTGTTCTATACATATGTTTTGCCCAGGTTTGGTTTGACCCTGGTGCCCGGATGGGCTGGATTTAAACAGGGACAAATGAGGGGATGACTTTTATTGTTTTTACTGTATAATTCAGATCTGTTTATTATTTTATGTATCCTCTTTCTGTTTAGAGAGACTTGAAAAGTTCCATGTGCAGAGTTTAAAACCTGACTCTGTCCTGGTGGAGAATCTGTCTGATCTGAGGGATTTTACTGTGCCATCGAGGCCTCTCTGGGCCAGACCAAGATGATATGCTCATATCTGCTGTGAACTATCATAAATGTGTGTCATAAACGTGTTGCCTTCTGTAGAGTAAATATTTCAAATATTCCATTTAGCCATTGACTTTTCTTTCTGCAGTAAATCCCTCTGGTATACACTTCATTCATACTGTGTGAAAAAAACAGTTTTCCTTCAGTTTGATTTGAGAGACTTTACAGAGCCAGTGACATTACAGTAATGGTCATTTTAACTTATTAAGTGATGACTAACTGCTTCCTCTGTGTTCATGTCAAGGTAAATTACCAGATATGACGGTTGGAACCACATAGTGAGGTTTCAGTATGAATACGTTTACAACTTCCTTTCTAATGTGCAGCTTCTCACACTTGCGTCATGATTCTCTACAAGCTGAGCTGACGTGTGAACATCATACATCTTGTAATATTAATACCGTCCAATGCAAACCCAAAACTAGTAGGAACTTTATTTATATACAGTATTACAATAATGTAGAAAAATACAATAAAATTTTTATTCTTGCTAGGGAGCTTTGATTGTCTTTGCTGGGATGTGTCATATAGCCACATTACTAACAGCTGTATGGCTTTAACCATACAATTTAATCCATTCTCTTCATTTGATCATGTTTCCGGCTCATTTATGGTGGTCAGGGGGACACGGCTGTGAAGGTCCAGTGGTCAGTGTATAGGTTATGTCAAATGTTCGGGCTCAAGAGGGAAGCGGAAGGTCTTGTTTCCCGTCCTGCAGCGCAGCTCCGTGCAGTCCAGCCTGAGCAGAAATGGTCCTTCTTCATGGTCATCAACCAGACTCTGAGGGTCACAAAATCAGAGCGTCAAGAGTAACCAGCTGGTAAATTCTGTGCAAGTCATTCAGTCAAAACTGCTATGACTGCTTATCATGCGCACCCAGCATTATCTCCAGTACAACAGTCCTCAGCAGTGTTCAGCACATCACACATGCAAGAAATAACAAGATTGCGATCTAAGCCACAGAGAGGAACCCTACATCTAGACTAAAGCCTGATGGTTAACAGTATATTGGCTGATAATCTTTTCTTTAACATTAACACACATTAAATTTGTTAAAGAATTATGACTTGAGTGGGGCATTTTGCAGCTAATAAAAGGACTCAGGAACAGCTCTTGGTAGATAAACTGTGATTAAGACATGCTATAAATTACACACATATCTTTGGCATTTTTAATTAGGGGTGTACAAAAACATTGTAAAAACAAACTTTATTACCTTTTGTGTTTAAGCCCCCAACCACTAGATAGCAGTGTTGTAAATGTAAACTGAGGGCTATGATGTTTGGTGTTAGAGGGACTGTGATGCATTCAAAGGCAGAGCCCACTGTTCTGGTTGCACAAAATAAGTTAACTTTTTAATTTATGCATGTTGTGGCTTGGTCTTTATAGTTTACCTAAAATCAGTTTTTTTAAATTGCAATATATCGCAATATACTGAATCGTAATGATTGACAACGTCAGTGTTGTAAGTTGGCATGGACAGACACAAGCCGCCCCAGTACCTGCAGCTCCTGAATGCACTCCTTCATCTGTTCTGTCACGTCTCCCACACACCAGGCCAGACTCACGTGGAAAGATGGATCCTAGAAAACACATCAGAGGGAACATTAGGGGGGAAGACATGGATGTGCACTACTTCACATTCAGACATTGACTTACACTGAAGACTGTGCTAGGTATTATAATGTAAAAACACACCTGGTATCTTATTATCTTAAAATGGAATGTTTGCTACAGCATAGAAGAACATAACCCACTGAGCACATTTGCTGTGTTTACCCAGGTATCAACATATCAACAACAGAAAAAGACTAATTCAAACTTAAGAGTGAACAACAAACTGGTCCAACTGGTTGAACAGAGACCTTATAGAAAGTGTCCAGGCGAAACTCTGTCATTGTTCTGTCCACTGCTTGGACCAGCTCCAACAACTGAGCATGCCCGGTACACACTTCCATGCCCAGAAACGTCCTGCAGGGGATGACAGACAGACAGAAGTGATGCACAGACATTTAAAACCCACAGACAGACATTAAGATTGAGGACACAACTAAAGGCACTGACTGTACCTCGTTCTCTCAGCGTTACAATAGACCCTCAGTCTTCCCGCTGAGCACACAAACCTGGCAACAGGAAACACATTTAAATGAAAGTTCCACTTTAATCAGCTTCTGGTGTAATTTTCATATCTTCTAATATATTTTTACTATTCCACTTACTCCACAGTACTCCTTATTCACCTTGCCTTGATATAGTTATATTTATGGTAATACAATGGTTATATATATATAACTGCACTCTCTTCATTGTTTGGTTTCTCTATCATTTAATTTCCTTTTGACCTTGTTTTTTTGTGATATAGTTCTTTTAAAATTTCACCACCACAACCCTTTTTTTAAAACATTTTTTGTAATAAATGTGTAAAGCGAAAAAAAGCAAAAATGAAATCAAAAGAAACTATTAAGTTCAATCATCCTGTGTATGGGTGTTTGAGCTAACCTCTTGCAGTGCAGCAGGCCTGCCCTGAGGCTCTGTGTGAAGGGTTGGATCCAGTGGTGTCTCAGCACCACCGTCTGAGACACGCTGAGGTGGAACTCCTCCTGCGGGGTCAAAAGCACACCATGGGCCCTTGCTGCTGAGAGGAGCTCCTCCAACAGCTCCCTGAACTCCTCCTCAGGATGGTCTGACGTGGGGAAGAGACAGACAGAGAAACGTGCACACAGGAAGAAATGAATGTGAGGCATCAGGTTAAATAAATGGGCACAAATGGATCAATGATAACCACCAATCATCAACAGCAAAGAGTGCTGGTCTTACATGGCAAATAAACATAGGTGGCCCAGTTGCCTCTCTCGTGTTTGAAGGAGCGGACGCGTCCACCGTGAAGAGCGCTGTCTTCAGTCTGTGAGTCCACTTCCTCTGGAAACATGGCCAACAGGCATCCAGGAAGAGGCAGCCTGCTGGAATACACAGCCAATAATATGAGTGCTCACCTTCGTCTTCCATCTGTTTAACACTTACTATGGAAGCCCACTTCTGCCAGTAAAATAAAATAATAATAATATGAAAACTTAGCCTCAAAATGATGAGATAAAAATGTATAATTATAAGATAGAAAATTCATAATAAATCGAATTAAACTTGTTATTTAATCATTTGTAATATGATTATTTATTATCTCAGAATGTTTACTTAACATGAACACATTATTATCAAGGCTAAGTTTTCATCTTTTTTTTCTATTGGAGGTGGAAATGGTCTCCATATAAAGTTTCAGTAGGTTTATACCAGGGGTTGAACACGAGCAGAACTTAATAAAAACCTTTAAAAAAAGGTTAAATCATACAAGTTTAATAAGTAATATCTCTGTGCTTATAATTATAATGCAGGGTCTATACAGTGACCATTCCTTATACAAGTCTCTGATCAATCGTGCTCAACCACTGGGCCTACACACACAACACACAACACAAACACACACCCTGTTTAGACCCTGCTCCCCATGTTGTTCTTCTCGCTGGAACACAGTATCTCCCTCCTGGCACTTTTATTATACTGTTGATAAGATCGAGGGACCCATATAATCTAATAATTGTCCGCCGAGGCAGTGACCGCCTCTAGTATGTCCTCCTACCCCTCGCTCTTCCCGAGCTTCTGCTGTAGCCGACCAGCATCCTGAGAAGCCGAGGGGGGGGGGCTTTTGTGTCAAGTCACATGTCAAACATCTATTACACAGTGTGAACGGAGCTGAAAACGCCTCGGGACTGCATTCCAATACTACAAGGGGAAACAAACATGTTGTCTCTAAACGTATTGTCAAACGAGCATCCGGCGTATCTTCCGCTAAGGTCTGTTCGCTTTCGATTAAACCAAACCCTCTGTAATGTTCAATTTAGGTCCCAGTGAAACACAGGCCCCGCCACATAATGGTTCCCTTTCAGACGTCTTGACTACAAATTTGTGTTACCAGTGCATGGATGAGGACCTGTTGCTTAATAAGGCTTTTCTTGTATCTGTGATCTGAACAGTCAGCCAGAAATGTCTTCATTTTTTCTTACAATGGATCCATGCATACAGTCATAACAAATTTAAGAGGTGACAAGTAATACGATTCGGGTGCAACTAGAGGAAGATGTCATGTGTTACCTGTATAGTTTGTCTATATAACGACAGTTCACTTAACAGCATCTTGACTCTTTAGTACAACAGAACACATAGTGGGCAGTGGACGATCTATACGTTTGCAGTTTGTTTCGTTAAAGCCATTCAGTACCAGATCGGTGTTGACTGTGTGTGTGTGTGTGTTGTGAGCATGCCAATTAACTCTTGGTTTATTCATGTTCCCGTGCGCGGGCAGGGGCTCAGAAGCTAGCCGATAGCTAGCTACCAATTTACACCAAAATGCATATCTTGTCGCTAACCGGGAGGATTCCCTAGGAGCCAAATAAATGAATACATGAAACGGTGCGTTTAGGGGGCGATTTGGGAAATCGCGGGAGGATTTTGGACCATTTGAATGACCCGCAAATCCAAATTTTCTCGGCCCCTGAAGCCACAGCGCTCGAACAAGAGAGCATCCGAGCTCCGTTTGCGGATGTGAAGAAGGGACCTGGCGTTATTTGGGGGAGTAGCTAACCTAACCACCACAGACTGGCATTCATCGGGGACACTGTTTTCCAAACACTCCAGGTATGTGAATGTGGAGCTTCTCGGCGCTGTTTACATGCACCACGCACTAACTAACGTTAACGTGTCGCTGCAGCGGAGGCTCTTCTTTTCCCGAGGCTAGCCCGCTAACGTTAGCTCCTTCCTGCGCCTCTGTGGCTGCGTTAGCGAGCGGCTAGGCTAGCTAGCTAGCTAACGCAGCCTGATTACACTGATCTTTGCCTGGAGACCAAAAACGTTATGATGCGCAGACGCTGCCTTCCCTTTTTTTTTTAACCGCGAATCGTTGAGCATTTGGATTTCTGCATAGACAGGGGTGGTACTACATAACCTGAATAATAAAGACTTCAGTATACGACTTTAACGTTAATTGTTTGTGCCCTAGTGCGTATGTTGACGGCTGCTCGCTTGCTGTGTGTTTCTGCGGTAACGGATGTTGCACATTTCCTAATCGTTTACGATTATATCTCCTCGCATTGGGATGCTTTTAGCAACGTTAACACAGTGTACAACCCGCTGTAAGAGTGTCCCCCCCGTCCGTGTACATGGCTCTGTGCCTTCTGGATGAATATATGACTGATGTGAACACGTTTTCATCACTTCGACCGTTGTCACATCCGTTTTGTCTTCAGTCTTCAGTCAGAGTTGCTCAGTGAGCTGGTGTGTGAATATGAAGAATCCGCTCTGATATTGTGTTACAGCGGCTGTCTGGCGCCCAGCTGTTTCCACCTAACATTGCAACATGTCCTACACTATTACTAATCCATGAATGTTGCTGTTTCTGCCTCTGCTGGGTTTACACAGGTGGGTCCTGTGGCTCCTAAAGCTGGTGGAGCAAGGCTGCAAACGCAGATTAGCAATTTTTCTTCATTTTTTGAAAATAGCTTTTGCTACACAACTATTCTTTTTTGGCCAGCGTGTACTTTTTGTTGCACCACATGACGTTGGAGAAACGACATAATGCTTAAACCCATAGACGCGGTTGTTATCGGGTAACTCTTTTCTGCCCATTGTTTGACTCACTGTGACTCTCTTTTTCCACACAGACTCCACTTGAAGGCCGAGAATAAAGTTAAAGTAGGGGAAGTCTGATATCCACGCAGCTGTTCTCCTCTGTGCGTCTGTTCCCGCCATTACATCCTCCCCTACTGCCTCTTCACCAAGCACCCTCGCTAGTTCTTCACTGCTGCTTGCTGCAATGGAGTGAGTTTCTTGTCTTTTTATCTTGACGCACTCTGAAGCCTATAGCCCTTTATTTAAATATGTGCCTATCTCCCTTTCTCACTGCAGTTGGGCCACACCAGCTGCCAAACTGAACCCCTACACCAGAGCCCGCATGACAGAGGCCTGGCAGCAGCATGCGGTCGCTCCGCCTCAAGTCGTCCACACCATCCCTCCAGGAGCTGAGAACGCGTTGGGCTGTGCTGTGTATGGCATTGTACTTCAGCCAGATGCTACGTCTTTGCAGCAGCAGCAACAGAGTCAGCATGGACAGCACAGCCAACACAGCCAGCAGCACAGCGGGGGTCAGCAGCATGGAGGCGGGCAGCACAGTCAGCAGCAGCACCCCGCCCAGGCCCAGCAGACCTCCCTACAGGTAGGGACAGAGGGAGGGCACAAGTGTGGGGCCTGTGGACACGATATCTCCCACCTGGCCAACCCACATGAGCACCAGTGCATGGTGAGTCAGGACAGGTCATTCCAGTGCACACAGTGCATGAAGATTTTTCACCAGGCGACAGACTTGCTCGAACACCAGTGTGTTCAGGTGGAGCAGAAACCGTTTGTGTGTGGGGTGTGTAAGATGGGCTTCTCTCTACTCACTTCTTTAGCCCAGCACCACACGTCCCATAACAGCACCAACCCAATGAAGTGTTCAATATGTGAGAAGACCTACCGACCCGGTTCTTCTGGCAACGTCACACCCAACTCAAATAATCCCCAGCAGTCTGGCAGTGATGGGGCGTCAGCCAGCAGCAGCTCATCCATTCTACCCTTTCCCTCGGCCCGAGACCGGCCGTACAAATGCTCTGTTTGCCAGAAGGGCTTCAAACACCTGTCAGAACTCACACGGCATGAGAGGGTGCACACAGGAGAGAAGCCCTTCAAATGTGACACATGTGACAAGGCCTTCAGCCAGTCGTCACACCTGCAGCACCACCAGCGAACACACAGCAGTGAACGCCCATTCAAGTGTGCCGTTTGTGAAAAGAGTTTCAAGCACCGCTCCCACCTCGTGCGCCACATGTATGTGCACTCCGGCGAGCACTTGTTCAAATGCAACTTATGTGAGCTGCACTTCAAAGAGTCGTCAGAGCTCCTTCACCACCCCTGCCACCCGCAGGGCTCTCGGCCGTTCCGCTGTGCCACATGTGGTAAGGGTTTCAAGCGGCCATCTGACCTGCGCCAACACGAGCGCACGCACTCAGAGGAGCGTCCCTTCCACTGTGACGAGTGTCAGATGAGTTTCAAGCAGCAATATGCACTGGTGCGCCATCGACGCACACACAAAGACCCTACTGACCGGCCATTCAAATGCAATCTGTGCGACAAGGGCTTCATGCAGCCCTCTCACCTCCTCTACCACCAGCACGTCCACGGCATGGACAACCTGTTCAAGTGCGCCTCATGCCAGAAGGAGTTCAGCCAGTCAGGAGAGCTGCTCCGACACAAGTGTGGCGAGTCGTCAAACACCTCGCCCGACAAGCCGTACAAGTGCGACGTGTGTGGCAAGGGCTACAAGAAGAGTTCCACGTTACAGCGTCATCAAAACTCTCACTGCCAAGAGAAGCCCCTCAAGTGCTCGCTCTGTGACCGCCGCTTCCTGTCCTCTTCGGAATTTGTCCAGCATCGCTGCGACCCGTCGCGGGAAAAACCGCTGAAGTGTCCTGACTGTGAAAAACGTTTCAAATACTCTTCAGACCTGAACCGGCACCGCCGCGTGCACACAGGGGAGAAACCGTACAAATGTGGCCACTGCAACAAGGGCTTCAAACAGCGCGAGCACCTCACCAAACACGCGAGCACGCACTCCAGAGAGGGCCAGTTCAAGTGTGTTTGGTGCGGCGAGCGTTTCAGTGACTTGGGCTCTTTGCAGGATCACACGGTGCAGCACACAGCCGATGGAGGGGGTTACCCTGTGCCCCAGTGCATATAAATCCCTGGAAACTTTTTCCCTCAAACAGACTCCGGTCCTCTTGTCTATCCCTTGTAGGCTGTTTATTCAGCCTAACTATCACCGCATCTGCAGGACAGACCAGGCTGTTATTAATGCACTCATTCACTTCAGTGATACATCAGGTTTTCATTGCTTTACTAACCTGCCCAAAGCCCTCATTCCATAAAATCCTGAGGAGGCCTTTTTTTTCTCCATGTGCGTTCCTTTTTGTTCCACCTCTTTTTCTTCTTTTACCACTCCCCTTTTTCTCAGTTCAAATAGTTGATAGCAGTGAAGAGGCCACAACCACTTAACTGCCATCATTTATACTTGGACTGAAACAGGTACCATAGTACAGGCTGATTCAGCAAATACTTAGATCCTCCTAAAAAAAAAAAAAAGAGAAAATAAGTCCTTGTCTTATAAGAGACATAAATTGTTTGGTATAGTGTAAGGTGTGCTGAATTAGTTAATATAGGCCTATAAACCTAAACTGACCGGGCCACAAATATTTTCTTTGCCGCTAGAGTATCCACTAAAGGGGGATCATTCCCTTGTTTTTTGCTTTCTCCCTCTCTTTCTCCGACTACATCTCTTCCCCCCGCTCTTCAGTTTCTCCCTCATTTTTTCCCCCCTCATTTGTGCTTTTCTTTTGCATCCTCTTTCGGTCTCAGCCTGTGACTTCAGACGCTTTTCACCTCCACACAGTAATAGTGTATCCATCTGTTTTGGTCCCGACCCAGCTCCTTGTTCCCACGTCCCTCTGAGTTTTAGTACTTTACCTATTATTTATGAAGTAGTACCAGAAAGCTCCTCAATGTATGTGAAGGAAAATGGGGTGAAGGGTGGAGTTTGGGGATTTATAGTCCTATAGTGAAATTATTCAGATGAGAAAATGTGAGCGTATGTGTGGCCCATAGTTTATGGCTACCTCCCGTTTGTACCAAAACACCAGTATGAAGCAGCACCCGATCCCAAAGGTGTGTAGACTAACCAACCAGCTGAAGTTAACCAATAAAACCCCCAATGATCGATACCAGTCTCTCTTGTCAGTATAGACATATATAGAAATATATATTTCACACCTAATGTACTTCATATTCCTGCAGAGGTTTATGCTGTTAGACTTATGTGTCCTGGAAATGTCCACGTTTTGAACATTACACTTCCTCTCAGCCTGTACATACTGTGGATGTGTGGAAATGTCAGAACTTGTCTTTCTTAAAAACAATATGTAAGAACTGTTTTTGTATTCTTGCTACTTTTTACCATGTGAAATGTTTTGACAAAGGCTCTTTTGTTGTTTTTGTAGTCCATGTAGTGATTGTATCTGTATGTTGCAGGGAATCTCTGAGCACCCTGTGTGTGTGTGTGTGTGTGAGTGTGTGTGTGAGTCTGAGTGTGTGAATGTAAACAGTATTCTGTCAAACAGGGAAATTCAGACTGTAGAGAATCGTATTATAAATGTTTCAACAGACCTGCGCCTTTTTTTAATTTACTAACCTTACTGGTCTGTCAGAGCTGTTTTTGCAGGATGAACCTGCACTTTGTGTTACATATTTTCCATGTTTTGAAAGAAATATTAATACTGTTTGTTCTGTTACAAGTTGCATTAAGGTTAACATTGTGTCTCAGAGTGAATGACACCTTCCTCCTCTGTGAATGCTATGGGATTGTAGTTGCGCTTGAGAAGCCTGGAATGCAGGTTGGTTTTACATGTCAGCTGTGATCGCCATTGTTCCTTTTCCTGATCATCTGGGGAGCTGTTCCCTCTCCCCTCTCCTCCCCCCTCTCCCCCTCTGTCACTGTTGATTCATGGTTTGAGTGCAGTATTGAAAAGTGTTGAATACAAACGGAGGAGGCCAAGGAAGTACCTTTTTTGTTTTGTTTTTTTAATTCTGGCTTGCAGTTCTTTTCTTTTTTTAGCCTTAAAGTGGCCATAGTACCTCTCTGCTCCTTCCTCCTGTTCTGCTTTCTGTCTGTCTCCTTCATCAGCCATCATGTTTCCTTTTTTATTTTCTGAATCTGGCATTATAAGACTTTGAGAACAACTTGGACTTAAAGTAAGGAAGTACTGTATGTTTTTATTTTCACATTTGTTTTTATTAATTTTTATGCGTATTCTTTAAATTGATATGAATATCTATATTCCTCGGAGAGACCAGGGCCTTGGGGTAGGTTTGTTGTTTTTAACTATGTAGAATTGTTTCTAAGGCCAAATCACAGAAGAAACAATTTCTACACAAAGAATTCTGTAGGGTGGTGGTGTGAAAGTTGAGTAATTACAACAAAAACTGTGTCAGGAATCAATGAAGGTGGGTTCATATTTGCCAAGACCTACAAGTGCTCAAGAATGTTCAAATTGTTAATTGGTGCTGATACATCATCAGATGTGCATAATAAAAAAATAGTTACTCCAGGTGCAGACCCAAGGACCTCACATACTGTGTTGACAGTAGACTTAACATGTAATAATAATAATACAAGTGTCTGTTCAAAGCCTAATAATTCCAGCCCTGCAGCACTGGTTTAGTTGTTTGTATTAGTGAGGGCGACTGTGTGGTCGTGCATTTGTCCTGTGTGTTATAGAGTACTGTTGAGGTGTGTGAAACATTAACGGACCAATCTGCAGTGAGGAATACTGCAAAGTGAAAGGGAGAGCCGCACTGATCAGTCTGATATCTACGCAGTCAGGGAAAGGAGAGGAAACTCTCCTGTATAAGCACAAATGAAATAAATCCACCCTGCTGCATTTTAACTGATGGTTCTAATGGAAAAATTTGGTTCAGGCACCAGTTCACCCAGCCACCATCCTCCTTCCTTTTCAGTTCCAGTAAATAAACCCGTCAGACCCTGGTGTCTCTTGCTCTCTGCATGCTTGCTGTGTTAGTTCCTGTGTTCTGTCCCTGGGAACTGGTGCCCCCTTCCTCCTCCCCCTCTTCCTCTCCTCACAGCACTGTTCCCTCCTATAGCTTTTTTCAAATTGTACTGTAGTTTATGTGAATGATGTTGAAAAAAAAAAAAGAAAAGAAAAAAACTTTTGTGGCGACGTACATGTACATTCATGCTAAGATTATCTGTATGTATGTAGCATTCAATTACACACAGCACTAACAAATAAAACTTTTTTCATTTATAAAGTTACACGAGTCAACTGAGATACAACATTCGTCTGATTTTGGAGAGATGTTCTTGACTGTTTTTTTTGGGGGGGGGTATTTTTTATTGCTCAAATATTTAATTGTATCCTTTAAATGTTGTATTATTCCAGCCAGACCACATTCACAGACTCATTTGACACCAGTGTTAGTACTACAATGAACAAGATCATTTACAAATAAAAGTGTAGAGGATAAATACAACCACAAATGTCTGATTAGACATGAAGTGTCCTTGAGCGAGACAGATATTCACAGCCTCAGTAGGTGGTCTGCTGAGGGTGCCAAAATAAAAGAATTGTCCTCTGTGGATTAAGTGTTACAGAATAAGCTGTGAGTGCAGACTCACATCTACACAACAGCTGTGTGTCTATAATGAAAGAACATGCAGTCCAGTGCTGAGCTGTTGGAACCATTTTGTTAAAGTACTGAATACATTATTTACAGTGCTCACATGTAGCTTTCTTTACCGGGTATTGGAAACAGAATGGCCTGCAATTTTTAAAAAATAGTAGCCCTCATTGTTAAAGAGGACCCATTTAATTATTATGTGTATATTATATTTCATTGTATGATTATTACTGATGCATTAAGCAGCATTGTAATGTAGATAGAGAGAAGGTGGAGACCATTTTAATTATTTGTTGGGTGTAAAGTAACATTTATAAAAGCATGTTGTTGTATATAAACATCTTTATAGTATATAATCTGTAAATAAACCACTAACTACAGCTGTCCAATAAATGTAGTAAAAAGTGCATTTCCCTCTGAACCCCTGTGTAAGTACATTCTGCCTGGCATGCGGCGCTTTTCGTTTCAGGTCCAGTGAGGCGAGTCCGCAACGAAACGATCGACGCACACACACACACACACCAACCCCACACAGGGGCCACCCTCTCCGCATCTGTTAGCCAAACCTCTGCCTCTATGACACTGACCAGCTCCAGTTTCATATTCGACACACACCGCGAGACTCACAATGTGCGTAAAACCATACAGCCAGCTGCTACCACTGCAGGCCTCATGTGATTGGATGATCTAATTCATATCAGTTGTATTATTCCTATATGGAATTAAACCTCTGCGGTGTCTGTGCCTTATTTTGTTGTAACAACATGTCAC
>NW_023339762.1:3897714-3899195 GCF_004916995.1 Morone saxatilis | reverse complement strand
CCTCCTCCTCCTCCTCCTCCTCCTCCTCCTCTGTGGCCTTTTTAGGGGTCCGTTTCCTCTCTACCTCAACACCCCGATGCCTCCCCCTCCCTGTGTGTAACCTCAGCTGCACTATCACCCCGACTCTGATCAGCCCCACCTCCGAGCCCCGCCGACACCGGCTCTGCTGCTTCTGACAATCCGACCCAGGAGCGCTGCTCGGCGCGCACTCACTGCGGCGAACCCCGGCGGACATCAGCGGTTCTTTCCCTCCCTTTCCTCTCAGCCTGGCCGCAGAGGGAAGCTAGCTGGCCGGCTGGCTGGCCTGTTCCACTTCACACCCACACAGACAGCAAACCCAGTTACCAGTCTACCCCTACAGCCGCCTCCCCCTCCAGTTTATCCGTGACCCCCAACCCCCAGCAGATCTCCCGTGACACACGCCCCACAGCGCCCGAGCCTCGGGTCTCGCCATGCCGGGTCCGGTGGCCGGTAGCAAGTCCCGTGTGTACGCAGACGTCAACACGCTGAAGAGCCGGGAGTACTGGGACTACGAGGCCCACGTACCTAACTGGAAGTGAGGACATTTGTGTTTACTGCAGGTTGCTGTAATTGCATGCATGTGATGTCTGACCACAGCGGATAATGGCTCTGTGTATGCATGTGTGTCGGTGGAAGAGGGAAAGTGTGGCAGATGGGTGTCTATTATTATACATCTAGCTGTGAGGGTGCGATGACAGGGTGGTGGTACAGTCTCTCAGCCCACTACCCTGCTGTTCTGCACTGTCTAACACTTTCCTCCCTCACCTCCATCTCTGTCCCCATGTTCCCCCTGTCTGTTGAGAAACATCTGCCCCGAGATCAGAGCCAGAAATGCCTTCATTCCCCGGGGCAGAGCTTCATCTCTGACAGAAGAACACTTGCTCAATACTCACTGACTTGATTGCACACTGACGCTGAAAATATTATTCTTTCTTTTCTCACAAAGTCACACTTTGCTCTGCACTGTTTCTCTGCCTGTCCCTATAGCAACCAGGAGGACTACCAGCTGGTTCGTAAGCTGGGCAGAGGGAAGTACAGCGAAGTGTTCGAGGCAATCAACATCACCAACAATGAGAAGGTGGTGGTCAAGATCCTGAAGGTGAGCAGTTGGACCTCCTCGAGCTGAATGCTGAATGTGTGGTCTGGAGCCCTCCCCTTGAAATGGACTACAGTATACATTGTCAGTGAGCGTAATATCAAGAATGAGAGTCTTGATTCTTAAAATTCCTCGGAACAGACTCAGAGATTGGATGACAAACCCTGCTGACCTTTGTTGACAGCAGAGGCTTGAAAAAGGTGGTGCAACAAGGTTTTCTAGCAGATGGACATTTTGTGTGTTGGACTATTTGATAGATGTTAGGGTTAGTGTAAAAACATTTAGTCGATTAAGCAATTACTTTATCCCCCAATTTAATCTGCGTCTGGTTTTGATCATCAAATATTTTGTTAATTATTATTAT
>NW_023339762.1:3892297-3897639 GCF_004916995.1 Morone saxatilis | reverse complement strand
TAAGTGTTTTTTTGTCATCCCTTTTTTCACTATTACATATCTATTCCTTTGATAAATGCTTAAATATATAAATAATATTCAAATTAATAAATTAGATAAGAAACTAATATAAGCTGAAATGAATACATGAAAATATAACATTAATACATAAATGTTGGTAATTAATGAGGAAATGAATATGTTTTTATTTCTACAAATCTACATTTATTTCTCTCTGTATTTTGACATTTATTGATTTGTTTATTTCTGTGCCTGTATGGTAATGAAGTAGGCGCTACTAGATGCACTCTAAAGCAGGATTGGTTGGAGGAGCGTCACTTTGCCTCACTATTGGTGTATAAAGCTGACTGGTGCAGCTGCTACTGATGTGAGCTAGCTGCAAGCTCTTCAGCTTCAGCCCGGTTCGCTTGGCAAATGTTCACATATTTATTAACGATTTAGTCATTTTATGTCCTCCATAATGAACAGTCATTAAAGCTCCACTCCAAAAACAGCAGTGATTAAAGTCATTAAAGGTCCAGTGTGTAACATTTAGGAGGATCTATTGGCAGAAATGGAGAATAATATTCATGTTTTTATTAGTGTGTAATCACCTACATTTTGGAATCAGATAGACCTACTTGGACGGATGAGGATGCCTGTTTCCGTTTCCATTTCCATTTAGCAAGGGACAAAGAGTCAAAGCCAGTGTCAAGTTGTCTGTCAGTCATTTTAATGTAAACACCCCCCTCCCCCGCCCACACTAAATGTCTTTGAACAAGGGTTGACAGACGGATGCAGAAGAGTGCCGCAGCGGCAGGATCAGCAGGTTCAAGATCAGGAGTCAGAAATAGCACACGGGCCAACGTCTCCACTTCTACGTCTTGATGTGAATTTTCTTTTTTTCTTGTCTCATACCCCAAGATCTCTCTAAACCTCCGCCTTTGTTTTCCCTTGTTTGGTTTTCCTGTGGAATTAGCCGGTCAAGAAGAAGAAGATCAAGCGAGAGATCAAGATCCTGGAGAACCTGCGAGGAGGGACCAACATCATCCGACTGGTGGATACAGTCAAAGACCCAGTGGTAGGCTCGCTAACTGCATGCCTGGCCTGTTAAAATAAGGAAACGGATGTAGAGTGATTGGAATTGTTGTGAGACATTAGTTGCCTTTTTTTTTTATTAGGTGCCCTGATTTCACCGAAGGATGGACATAGCTCAAGTTACAGAGTTTGTTTTAATTACTCCTATAAGGACATTATTAGTAGTAATAATAGTTATAGGACTGTTTCTTTCCCAATACCAATTTCAGTGCCTGAACACACTTTAGGTCAACACAGAAGTGCTCTTTATTTTGTTCTATCATTTTAGAGTTCATATGAGAAAATCAACTTAAAACTTATTGACTGTATTTCTGTATCTGATGTTTTTGTTCCATTTAATCTTATCAATCCCCAAAAATCACTCTTCTTGCAGCATGTGATCAAACAGCTACCTTACACCTGTGTCACATATGGAAATTTAAACCACAAGTAAGCAACTGCCAACTGGGTATTGATGGGTTTATGGAAATCATGGATTTTATGAGTGATTTCAGCTGTTGCAAATGATATAATCACTTTTGGGAAGCACTGATTGTTGATTATCAACTGGATGTGATTATTACTTTTATCACGGGGGTGAAACCTGGTGCTGCTGTCAGTGTGGATGGAAGGAATGTTGTCGTTCTGCTGCTCATCTTGTGATTATTTTAGTTTACAGGGTCAGGGTTCCCACTGGTCAGGAAATGTAAGCAATGTAATCCAGTAAAGTAAAGAATTATTTGGAGAGTTTTACAAATGGGCTATAGGTATTTTTCAGTTGTAAGTCTGTGCTGGAAACCAAAGTCAATACCTCCTTTAGAGAACTTTTCTGAGTTGGAAACCATCAACAAACCAGGAAGGAAGAGTATTTTTAGGCCATGGAAGCACACTGACTTATCCAGGGCGTCTTGCAGTGCAGTGGTGGGAACCATGCAGGCTCCTTTTGTTTGGGATCAAGTTTCCTGTAAACAACATAGGTTAGAATACTTTTATTATTAGTATTTTATTCACAGTCTTTGGTCTGTTTGCTTGAAATCAAGCAGAAACGACTGCTCTGCCGTCTATAAGACGTAAGGCAGATGGTTTTACTATGTGTCCAGTTTGGGTACAGTTCACTTCCAGTAAGATCACACAGTGGGGTTGTCAAATCTGTGATTAATCAGGTGACTGAATCAGTAATGAGCCACATCCTGCTGTGTTTTCATTGTTTCATTTCATTGTTTCCCCTCTCTGTCTCCCTGTGGTGGCTGTACAGTCCAGAACTCCAGCGCTCGTCTTCGAATGCATCAATAACACAGACTTCAAGGTACAATGGTCACCTCTCTTCTGCATGCTTCTGGAGCTCTGCTGTCATTTTTTTCACTGTAATGCAATAAGTTATTTTAACTAAAAAAACTTGTTGAAACAGATTAAATCTTAAGTAGCACAAACTCAGTTTTTTAAGTTAAAAAATATTCTTGATTAAGCAGCTTTTACTAGTAATTTTAAGTGAAACTAACTTAGTTTTGTGAGTTAGAGAAACATTCCTGATTAACTACCTTTTACTGGGTATTTTGGTTTCACGCTGCTTAATCAAGTTTAACTTAAAAAACTGAGTTTGTGCCACTTCAATTTTTTCATTACAAATAAAACATGACAAATTAAGTCAGTTTCACTTAAAAAGCTACTAGAACAATAATTTTTTTCTTAATATACAAAATTAAGTTAGTTTTACTTAAAATGTCAATGTAATCAGTTCCAATACTTTTTTGGGTTAAATTAACTTATCTGGGTCTACAGTGTTGACTTGCCGTTGAATGTGTTCTGCCTTCACTAGACCCAGCCAGGGCAAAAGATGCAGGGGGCATCAGCTTTTCAAATTGAAGGTTCAAATGCTGAAAATTGTTTTTCCTTGCAGGAGTTGTACCAGAAGTTGACAGATTATGATATCCGTTTCTATATGTATGAACTACTGAAGGTGAGACCTGTTACATACTTTCAAAATGTTCAATTCAATAAATAAGACATTTTTTCACTTACTCTAATCTTGGCATGGTTCCTGGGAATTCAGAAGACTGTGTAAACAATATTTATATCTTTGTCTGCTCTGACATTTCGCGTTTGTGTGTTACTGCCAGGCTCTGGACTACTGTCACAGTATGGGAATCATGCACCGTGACGTCAAACCCCACAATGTGATGATCGACCACCAGTTGAGAAAGGTAGGTGGTGCCCTATATAGTTCTTTTTTCTTCTTCACACACCCACACACACTCCGAATATTATCTCTCGGCTGCTATTTCAGCTCTCTCTCTCACTATCTCTCTCACTATCTCTCTCTCTTTCTCTCTCTCTCTCTCTCGCTGTTTATTTTCATTCTGGCTTTCTTTATCCTTTCATTCCTCTCCTTTTTTATATTCTCCATTTGAAAAGGAGTTAGACTATTGTTGGCTGGTAATGCATTAGCTTTGGTTTTTATGCGCACAGTGTCTAAATAACAGCACAACTCATAAATGTGTGTTTTGTTGCTGTCTGTTAGTGAGGGCTTCAACACAATTCACTCTGTACGCACTTCATGAAAGCATTTATTGTGACTGTGCTGAACATCTGACGAAGAAATATCATCTGGCGAGACATGAGCAGTGACTGCAGAACAGACAAAGTAAAGAGTACAGAAAATCTGTGTCTATCAAGAAAGAAGAGGATAGCCAAGCTAGGACTGCAGCCCTAGCCACTGGCTGTTACTAGTGGGCATGCCTCTTGCTGTGGCCTCGGCTAATAGCTATTGCTATAGTTATAATGTTAGCTGTGGCTATGATTGAGACTGTCTGGCTTGCTTTTTTTTGTTTTAAAGGTAAAGTGTGCAGGATTTAGTGGCTTCTAGCGGTGTAGATTAGAGCTGCACAATTAATCTCAATGTTATTGAAATCACAATATGGCCCAGTGCAATATCCAAATCGCAGACGCTGCAATTTTAATAAAGGTAAAATGTGTGACAAGCAGCATTGTAATGAAGTGCTGTTGTGCTGCAGAGATGCCCTGACCTACAATATCTTATTCTCCAGTTTTAAGAAAACATGTTTGCTTGTACAGACACCCGGATTCCATGAAAGGCACCTGTAGGCGTCTGTAGATATCAATGGCTAATTCTAAAGTTAACAAACATAACTAGTAGTTATGCATATTATATTTCATTCCATATTCCATTTCTGCCAATAGATCCTCCTAAATGTTACACACGGCACCTTTAACAGCACCAAAAATAGTTACTCTGGCCAAGAAAGTATAGCCATAATCACAGCAACAGCAGTGTCCACAGCTGTTGTAGCCATGGCTACAGTCTAATCATAACTACAACCTGTCACAACTGCATCTGTAGCCAGTCATAATAATTAGTCTGTGCCTGCTAGTTTAGCATTAGCTGGGAAGGTACAGGCTTGTGGCCGTGTTACCTACCGTGACCATGACGTATTTTCAGCCCCAGTCTCAGCACAATGTGATTAAAATATCAACCTAGAGGGAAAACAAACCAAGACCTCATACCCACAGCCAGTGGTTATGGTTACAGTTGGCCCTGCTGGGATTTGTGGGAATTGCAGTGAAGAAAGACAAACTAGAGCATCAAAATAAGAAAAATAGAGTGTATTTTCATCAGAGGATCCCACTGATTAAAGCTGTATTGATATTACTGCCATCTGCTGAGCAACACCATATTAAATTCAAATATACATGGATTCTTACCAGCCTTGGCCAGTAGGGGTCAGCAGGCTAGCATAAATGAGAATTAACCCAATATACCCGACAGAAAACATATCACACACTATGGTAACAGTGTGTGTTGACAGGGGATATTTGGTTACATCCGGTAGTGCTGTGTACTTCCTCTTTCTCTATATTCTTATATATTCAATATTCAAAACTGTGAAGTCAATGAATGAGGATAACTTGTTTCCATAGCTACGTCTTATAGACTGGGGTTTGGCAGAGTTCTACCACCCATCCCAGGAGTACAACGTCAGAGTGGCATCGCGATACTTCAAAGGCCCAGAACTCCTGGTGGACTACCAGGTAACATACACACACCTTGAATCAGCCCACATTTAAACACCCACTGACGTTGTTCTGGACCCAGACTTTCTAAACACCCTTCAGAGATACTGAACTGTAGACATAACAGTGATGTTGAAAGGTTTTCAATGTGGTGAGTCCCGAATAAAATTTGTTATTTGATAAAATTGTTAAATGAGCCACATTTTGCTTTATTTCCCCAGAAAAACAAGCTCATGTACATTCATTATTTCAAAGCC